>NC_065523.1:5040384-5062990 GCF_006386435.1 Epinephelus moara | reverse complement strand
CTCTCTCTCTCTCTCCCTCTCTCTCTCTCTCTCTCTCTCTCTCTCTCTCTCTCTCTCTCTCTCTCTCTCTCTGTCATGTCCTATTACTGCATCTTGCTAACTCAGCTATTCTGGATGTCACTGACTCGGCTTCTTCTCCAGAGCCTTTGTGCTCCACTGTCTCTCAGGTTAACTTCTATCACAGCGGTGCCTGGATAGTGTGACGTGTGTGGTTGTGCTGCTGCCGTGGTCCTGCCAGATGCCTCTTGCTGCTGCTGTTATCATTAGTCATACTTCTACTGTTATTATACACATATGATTATTGTCACACATGTATACTATCAGATATTAATATATTAATATTAATTATAATATTATTACTTTCATTAATGTTGTTGTAAGCTAATATCATTACTATCTGTCATGCATCTGTCTCTGTCTCTCTTTCTGTCTCATTGTGTCATACGGATTACTGTTAATTTATTATGCTGATCTGTTCTGTACGACATCTATTGCATGTCTGTCCGTCCTGGAAGAGGGATCCCTCCTCACCATTTTTTTCCCCCGTTAAAGGGTTTTTTGGGGGGAGTTTTTCCTTATCTGCTGTGAGGGTCATAAGGACAGAGGGATGTCGTATGCTGTAAAGCCCTGCGAGGCAAATTGTGATTTGTGATATTGGGCTTTATAAATAAAATTGATTGAATTGACTGAATTGATTGGAAATTGAAAGCTGCTCTTATTCTGTACATATATGGTTTCATTTGAAAGGTACACTGTGAAGTTTTTCCCCCAACAGTCAAAGTCACTGCAAGAGTTTTTGTCACTGAGTTAAAGAAATTTCAACACACTGAAATATATATATATACATTTTATCTTCTTCTGAATATTTTCTTGAAAAAAGGTGCTGCAGATGACTGGGCTTGGAAGGAAATAACTGGAAAATACAATGGGACCATAACATAAAGCCTCACATATTTCATTTTAAAGTAGATACATACAGTACATACAATATATCACAGACAATAGATAATATATACATATTTTTCTAAGGTTTTGTCCAGGCATTTTTTTTTTTAAAAAAAGAGGGTAAAACAATGTACTGAATGTGTGCTTATGAGTGAAAGACAAATCAACACAGACAGAAATGTCGACAGTATATAGGAGCTTACTGTATATAAAACCATTTAAAGAAAACCTAAATTGATAATAAAGACTGTTTTTTTTCCCCTTGAGACAACACAGGAGCCATTTGTTTGTCATTTATGTACATTTATAAGAGTCTGTGGTGCAAGGAATGGTTCAAACCTCCTGTGGCGGTACAAAGTGTCATTGACTACAAGACCAATAAGCCATCAGGCCAGTCACTGACTATTGATTGGCTATAAACCAGGAAGTGTGAAGGATGCACCTGCATTGGTGTTATAATCTGTTAAGACTACATATTTCTCTGGATTTAGATCATCTGGAACTTTGGAGGTGTTTGAGAACTGTGATTATGATAAGGCATAAAAAGTGAGTAATAACTGATAATTTGTTTGTTTTTTGTCTGACAGAAGTGTTTATTGAACTTGCTGTGGTGGTTGTATCTTGAAATGGTTCCCATCAATCAAACCACAAATAATGTAGCGATAGGTCTTGTGATTGAACCACTTGCAGCAAATAAAGCAAATACAGCAGTTGTTAACATATCATAATCATCAAATAAAACCTTATGAGGGCCCATAATGAAAAGCTTGTTTCCAAGTAGTGATCATTTAATTTGGTAGAATTTTTCGAGTCCAACATTTCGACATTATGGGGAGTGTGTTTATTCTTATTAGCAAGAATGTTGTATGTTTGGAAGAAACTTGTTTTCATTCCCAGTAGTTAAATAATAACTACAGTATAAATTCTTTCAAGTTTCCTCCCAAAAATCCAGATTATTGCTCAGTAGGTCATCCATACCCTGTAATAATTTAATAAATTCCCAGTAGTTATAAAAATAACTACTTTAAGTTCTTTGTAAAATCACAAATTGTTAACTCCTCATTCCATAATTTGATACCTTGTTCCCTAGTACTGTCTTATATGTATTGGTATGTACTGTAGTGGTACACCATTGGTAACTCTGAAGTACTCATGCTGTATGTTGGGAGCTACTATAATCTAAAGGCTCTGATCAGACAGAGCATGTTTTACAAGGTGCAAAATGCAAGGCACATCACACTGCCTTTTTGTTGAAGCCTGCCCTGATCAGACAGGGCACTTTTTGCAGCTTGCTGCATCTTTTTTCTAATTTTTGCTAGGCAACCACCCTATCACCTGTCCTTAGCTTAACTGTTATTTTGCTGTTATGTAAACTCACAGATCTGTACCTGAAAATCTGTATAAAAAATGGACAGGTTGGGAGCACTTGGATCCAAATTTGTGCGGGTACATGAGACCCTCAGAAAGAGGAGAAATCACAGGGAGTACCACCAGCTGGTCCAGGAGCTTCGTCTGGATGGAGTACCACCAGCTGGTCCAGGAGCTTCGTCTGGATGATGGTTGGTTCGAGCCTTATTTTAGGATAAGTAGGTGTTATGATAGCTTTATTGGTAGTTTAATGAATGTTTTGTGGGTGTGGTTTAGGCAGGTGGTAGAAGGCAGGGTCAACACTGACGTCAAACTCGGGGGCTGGTGTTAACTCATTAGCCGCTATTTGCCTCACCTGCAGAGAAAAATTATTCTTGAAAATACGGGAACTGCCCATTGGTCCGACATCCCATTGTTCCGACCATATTAAACTCATTGTTCCGAAGTCTGTTCCGAAATCATCATGATGCCCTGTGGTTAAGGTCTGGTTTGGTTTAGGCACAAAAACCACTTGGTTAGGGTCAGGAAAAGATCATGGTGTGGGTTAAAATGAAAAAGAAAGTGACAAACACATAAGCCGTGAGCCTGCTCCGCCTCAAGCCGGTCGCGGCGCACCATACGCCCGCCGCGAGCCGTTCAGCACCGCGGACAGTCGGACTAATGGGATGTCGAACCAATGGGCTGTCGAACCAATGACATGGACCTGAAAATACACATTTACTCAAAACAACTACAAAGAAGTGCAAGCTGGTCGGCTGGTCTGACAGAACGGCATCTGAGGGGTATCCAGCGGAGTCATCAGGTCCAAGCTAGCTGGTCGCGAGGAGCAAGAGTGGTGGCCTAACATAAGGGACAGTCTGATAATCTGCTATGAATTGTTAGTGTGTTCAGATATGTCTAACAGCTTGCCTAGTAGGGTGACAAAAGTGAGCTAATGTTAGCTTCACACATTATGCTATCATTTGTTGTCATCACCACCACAGGAGGCCCGCCTCTTAATTGATACTGAACAATAGGGAAAAAAACACCAATGACATTAGGCGTTCATGTGCTCTGAGATAAAGCTCTTTCAACTTGAGGCATTAAAGGCTTCAAAATTGTGAGGTGCATAGAGCGGCAAAACAAGAGGCAATCACAAAAGCAGCGAGCAAAATGACACATGCTCATTTATAACAATAACTAAAAACTGCCCCACACTGCTAAAACATGTTCTGTCTGATCGGGGCCTGAAGCATTACCCAAGATGATGGTAGTGGAGAAGCATAAACTTTACAGATAATTGACCTTTCTTCACTGAGACAGACAAAAATGAAAGGAGCTCGTTCAAAGCAATGGAGCTGACAGAGCAAGAGCAGGCACTGACCACGGTGCCCAGGATAGGATTAGCATTATGTCCCTGTGCTGTGCACACACAAAACTGACCTGATCCAATTCAAACATTCAAAAACACTCTGATGAGGGCTCTGTGCCAAAAAATGTAAGCATATTATTATTGTGATGTGAGCCAGTTAAACAGTGAAATGTCACTATTTTGTCTTTTTGTGGGAAATTTTGGGGATGTTGTACCTCTTCACATTTTTTGGAAGATGCTCATTCTCTTTTGGGTCCAGCACTCCACTGAGAATCCCATTGTTGAAGTTCAACCTCCTTTTTTCAAACCAATACAGAGAAAATCTTCACCCCAGAGATGTTCTTTAACACTTTTTTCAACACAAACCCTAGTATTGTTATAGTATAGTAATATAATATTGTTGTAATAGTGACACCTTTGATTTGGACTATATTCTCATCAGCCTCAACTGTACTTTGTGTTTATTGTTAATCGGTCAGTGTTAGAACTAAACTAAGATACTGAACATGGTAAACAATACCTTTTGGCATACAGGCATTGTCACTGTGTAACAATGTTGTGCCTGAGTGCAGTCTAGCAGAGCTACTTGTGTAATTGTTGCCTCTTTACTGTACTGAAGTGTCCTCTGGCAGCAGCTGAACTAATTGATGCACAGGAGCATAAAGAAGGTCAGTCCTTCAAAAAAAGGCCAGGATTTTTTCCAGCACATCACCTAAAGATTCTGCCACACCCCAAATTACAATTCGGGCAACTATTTTAAAATTATTAATTTCTTTCTACAATATCTGCACATGGCAACCATTTAAACCTATCAGTCACAATAGTGACTGCAAAGAAAGTTTTCAGTCATAAAGAATTAGAATCAGAATTAGTGAATATGTTAGCAGCAACAATAGTGACTGGTGGGATAACACAGTGCATTGAAATGTACATGTACTTAGACATATACTTAGTCCTTGTTCTACCTAAACTTCAACTCTTCTTCTTTTAGGTTTACTTTGAGTGAAGTTTTGGATATGTGGGCTCTAGGTGATGGCCCAGACAAGACAGTTGTCCCTCACAATAAAAAAGATGTTGTCTTGAGTGATTGTGATAGCAATGTATCAGATGTAGACTATGAGGGGGAGACAGGCCATTTGCCAGCCAGGCTTTTGAATACATATGGTGAACTTATGCAAACAGATCATGACAGGAACAACTTTATCAGTGATTATGACCATAAAACACACTTCTTCACATTTACATGAAAATTAAAAAAAAAAAAAAATAAATAATTATTATTGATTATTTCAATGAGTTATCAGTGACAGGTGATTTGGATAGTTTAATGTCTGGGAAAGATTTGGGAATAATTGGGTTAAAGCACTTGGTTAAGGTTTTGGAAAGACTGTAGTGGGTTTAAAACAACCAAACATGAACTGTCACACAGACTGCCATGACCCTAACTTATCAAATATGATTATTCCTAGGGGATACTGGGTCATTTAATTCAACTCAGATACAATGAACTATAGCCATGCAACTGTCAAAGAATGAAAGTCTTTCCATAACAGAAGAAATGAAAGAAAATGACTGAAGAGGAGACCCAGAAAAAGAGGCTGCTGTTACAGTATGGTGCACAAATACACTGTAATCTCTGACATCTTTACTGGGAGTTGATGAACACATTTACAGAAACTCAGTGGAAAAAAAAGTATAAAAATGGCCATGATAAGCAGGCTTGGACCTGTTATAATGACAGAGTATGATGATTCAGAGTCTTTCCTGTAAACTTTGTCAAAAACAGTCTCAACTCAAGGTTGCTTATAGCTCTACCAGATCTTTTACTGTTTCAATTTAAATAAATAAATAACAAGAAAAAAATCATTATAAAAAGATTAAATTTAAACATTGATGAATTAAATACGATTTTACAACATTTTAAACATAATGAACATTAAGCCAACTCAAAATTGAAAAGAAAAACTGTAGTAAAAAGTTTGGTGTTCCAGGGAAATAAGCATGCAAAGACATATTCTAGGAGCATCAGGCTCAACTGTCTTTCACAATAAATGTGTCAGTTAATCAGCAGAGGCGTGTCTGAGTGAGCTTTGATCATTGTCTTGGCTGTACCAAATGGATTTCAGGAGCTGTGATGGCTGATGATTAAGGTATTGAAATCTCATGGGGTTCCCCCATGCAGGTTCAAATTCTGCTCACAGCACTGTGCCATTAGAGCACTGCACTTTGATGATTCTGTCTGTCGTTCTTCTGGTCTGCCTTTAAAAGATCTTACAACTAACCTTTATACACTGTATATGCCTGATGGGAGTGTAGTTTCATCAGAGAGTAAACTGCCCTAATGTGAGCACTTTAATTTAAAACTTAGATTTCAAACAAATCAGTGAACCAAGAAAAAAACTACTGTTTTGTAAGCAAAGAGGCTTATAGTGACAACTGTCTTAATCAACAGCTCTTTCACTCACTCCTGCAGAATAGTCATGTGGGGGAAAATATTTGGGCGGAAATCAATTTCAGCAGATATCTGAGATATGTATAGCAGTAGCTGCATTCTGTTTCGAGCCTACATGACACGCCCTTACAAAAGGCACCACCACCACGGATGAACCCACCAACACAATGTTTATTTGTACCCTGCTACAACGCCATGTTATAGTAAATAAATATGAAGCCAGAGGTAGCAATAATCCACTATAATTGATTTCATATAAGGACGTGATTTGCTGTATAAAGCCCAGTTCGAACCAAAGATTTGTGACAAGACGAGTTGAAACAGGCAACTACTTGCAATGCACCGTTCTGCAACGCTCTGAAAACCTGCTGCTTCACACCAATGCAACTGGATGAGACGGTGTCTCATCACTATGCAACATCTCTGTACTTCTGTTCTGATTTCCTGCTTTTCGGGCTTTTTTTGTGGCTGAATATAATTTGGAGCTTCTGAATGAGGACAGTGATAGTGAGATACTGGCTACAGCTGCATTTGTAGTAGTGATGAAAAGATGTAAAACAGAAACAGAATGAGCATCAGATGGACTGTATTCATAATAAATACGCCACAATTGTATAAATAACCAGCACCAATTAATCAGTCAATGAGAATGAGTGTGAGTGGGGACATAAGCACATACAGCTAGCAGCAGCAGCGAGAGGGCTCAGCAGGGATGGAGTACCTGCCTCAGCAGGCAAACACGCCATCTGCGGTCATTTTGACTTCACCAGCGGACTTCACTGCAAGCCGATTGGCTGTTGAAGCAGGTGACCTGCTTTACATTCTAAAACTTGCCACCCGCGATTTAACCAGCTGAGTTGCAGGTGACACCATCAGCCGGCTTGAGTCAAGCTCAGACCAGCCAGTTCACACCACTGCAACTAAAACAGTTTTGTCTCATTGCAATCATTGGTCTGAACTGGGCTTTTGTTGCAACATGTTATGCTTACCCCTACCCGAAACTTAACAGTCTCTCTTTTCTTCATAGCTAGCTAAATGCTAGCGTGGACTGGTAGCTGGAGAGGTGCCAGTTCAGCTCCTGGGCACTGCCAAGGTGCCCCAAAGCAAGGCACCGAACCCCCACAGTCGGGTGCACGTGCAACTTATCATCTCTGGGCAGCCCCCTCACTCTGACATCTCTCTACTTGTTCATGTATAGGTTCTGTTTGTGCATGTGTGTGTTTGGACTTGTGTGTAATTGACAACAGAGTGAAAAAAAATGAATTTCGCTGCGGCGATTAATAAAGTATATAAAATTAAAATAAAAAAAATAATAAAAAATGCATGTAGCTCACTAAAAACATTAGATATCAGCATGCCAAATGTCTATTTTAGCATCTTATGTCTTCCAGAAAAGAAAACATTGACAAACTTAAAATTGTCAATCTCTCTCAATGCCCCTTCCTCTTACCTTGCTTATGTTGGAGAATTGATCCCACTGAATGACCAGTAGTGACATACTTTGATATTTACAACTATTTGATTTTGTCTATTTGATATTTGATTTGGGGTGGCACATGTCAGTCCATAGGGACTTAGGTTAGGAACTGGAAGATTGTCAGTGCAAGTCCCTGTCCAGTCCAAATATAGAGCATAGACTGGTAGCTAGAGAGGTGCCATTTCACCTCCTGAGCAAGGCACTGAACCCCCAGCTGCTCGGGGCAACCGTCCATATCTAATGCCTAACATCTTATGCTTAAAAGCTCAGTTTTTCAGCTTGTAAAAACTTATTTATGGATTCTTTACCATGTTGGTGGTGCGTCCCACCACAAAGCAGCTTTCAGGCTTTTTTGTGGTGTTTACTAGCAGATGTAAATGCCAAGGGGGACCCTTCAAGCAACATAAAGTCAGTGGATAGTAATGAATTGTTTTCCCCTCTGGTGGGGGTGGGTCCTAAATGTGCTTTGTCTCCATACCTACTTGGGTTTTGTCCCTGCACAAATATATGTTTGCTCAATGAAATCCTTTGATTCAAATGATGTTATAACCCCAGGTCATAGCTAGCTTGCTGCCAAAAATGGAAAAACGTCTCATTAATTTGGTTTTTCAACACCCAATACTGTACAACAAACAGCGGGACGAATACTTCAGCAACAAAATATTGGACGATATATGTTGTTATATATGTAATGTTATATGTCGATCAGGGAACAACACTCAACACACAACAGCTAGCATTAGCATCAAATTTCGGGTCTGATTAGTTTATGTATTATGCGGTTAACATTCAGTGTCTGCATAAGTTTCAGTTGTGAACAGCTGACATGGGAACTCAATACGCTGAAACTCATTTGGCCTCCTTAACGTTTTTTTTTTCTTTATGAAGACAACAACGTAGATAATTCCACAATACCCAGTCAACACTACTGTCATGCGGAAAGCTCATGGTGTTTTCATGTGGATTTTCCCTATTCCCGCACTGCATTTTTTTGCATCAGACTGGTAAGCAACGGCTTTAAAGCAACATTATCCAACTTTTAGTCGATTGTTGCGGCTCATTCCCAAGTTGTCAAATACAGGCACTTAGGGTTGGTAGTCAGATAGAACCACCAACCCAAAATATCTGTGTTTGACAACCTGGGAATGAGACTCAACAGTCAACTAAAAGCTGCATAATGTCAGCCTGTTCTCATTCCAAAGTCGACAAATACCACTGCTTTGTGAGTGAATATGGCGTCAGACATGGCGAAATCATTATTGTGGCGGTATGACGGCATCAATTTGAAATACTGTCGGTAACAATGTAATATACAGAGCTGGAAAGTCCCTATAGGACAAGTGGGAGGGGTGGTGGATAAGTCCAACATACCGCGGACTTTCACGGATGGAGGCAGGTGTTTGCTTCCTGTATGAATGTTGAGCTAAACCTGTGGCTGTGGCTCAGAGGTAGAGCGGGTCATCAACCAATCGGAAGATCAGCTGTTCGATCCCCAGCTCCTCCAGTCTGCATGTCGATGATGCTTCCATTGGTGTGTGAGTGTGTTACAAACAGTAGAAGGTGGCACCTTGTATGGTAGCCTCGGCCAGCAGTGTATGAATGTGTGAATATGACTTGTAGTGTAAAAAGCGCTCTGAGTGGTCGGATGACTAGAAAAGCGCTATACAAATGCATTCATTGCATTCATTCAGTATCTGACCAAATGTCTCCCTTCTGTTCCTGAGTTATGGTGTTGAATAATGGCCAGAAAAGTGTTTTTGTAAAACATTATGATGTCACAGTGAAGTTGACCTTTTGGACATAAAATGTCATCTCTTATCATTGTAACCTATTAGATGTTTGTGTGAAATTTTGTCCTAATTGAACTATTGAATTATGGCCAAAAAGGTGTTTTGTGTGGTCACAGTGACCTTGACCTTCTTTTTTAACATTATTCTTTTGGGCTTTTGCCTTTAATGGACAGGACAGCGTGAAATGGGGAGAGAGAGAGTGGAGGGATGACACGCAGCAAAGGACCACAGGCTGGAGTCAAACTTGCGGCTGCTGCAGCAAGGCAGTGCCTCTGTACACGGGGCGCTGGCACTATCCACTAAGCTACCTACGCCACAGTCACCTTGACCTTTGACCACCAAATTCTCATCAGTTTATTCTTCAGTCCAAATGGACATTAATGCCAAATTTAATGAAATTCCTTCCAGGCATTTCTGAGATATTGCATTCATGAAAATTATGGTTGTGAGATCAGTGACCTTGACCTTTCAACACTAACATCTAATCAGTGAATGCTTGAGTTCAGGTGGACGTTCGTGTCAAATTTGAAGAAATTCCCTTCAGATGTTTTTGAGACAAAGGGCTCTAGTTTCCTGGCGCAGCGTAGGGTGGCGCAGGGTGGCGAACCCAGCGCAGAGCTAGTTTCGAGCAGCGCAACCCAAGGCGCGCTGAGTTTGGTAGTTTGGCAGACCGAGGTGCGCTGATATGGGTGTGGCGGCGCAGCAGGGGGAGGTGTCGACAGATCCAGCTTGGCGCAGTGACAGTTTCGTGCCAAAAAGCTTCACCGAAGGTGCACTAAAAGCTCGCCAGCTGAAACCAGGTCTACTGTCAACGCAGGCGGAGCGCAGTTGGTGTAAGCCAAAGCTGACCGGCAGACAGTGAGCACACGTCACCAAAACCTCGCGTAATGGAAACCCAACCTGATTTGATTAACACAGTTGCAAACCAATGAGTTCACATCCCTCTCAGCCAACCACAAACAGCCACAGCATCAGATAGGGAGTATATATTCAGCATCTGTCATCTTAGAAAAGTCAAAAGAAAAGAAACAGAGTGAGACTGCGAGAGAGAAAGAGAGAGCGTGCGCGCACGAGAGAAACGCAACATTGATTTACAATTGTGGTGACCTCCTCCCAGGCTACCTTTGCATCATCAGCCTGTGGAGGTCTGCTCGCAGTTCCGTATATTCGGACACTGCGAGCTTGGACCTCCCGGGCCGAAACATCAGTTTCCTCCTGGGAGAAGTTTGGCCGTCTGACGCTGCTGCTCTCTTCTTCCATGGTGAATTGAGTAAACTCTCATTACGCCTTCGCACGGCACATTTAAGGGCGAGGAGAGGGGCTCATTTGATTGGTGTGATGTGTGTAAAACCCACTCCACGCCTTCTTTCCTCCCTCTTTCCGACTTGCGCCGGTAGGAGGGACGGAGGTGGTATAGAGGAGTAGCTGCGCTAGGCGCACGGTGTGCCACACTTACAAAATCCGCCTGGCCACACCCAGTTGGCGAAGCGCAGGTGCGCTGCGCCTCCGCCGCACCCGGTCTGCGAAACTAGAGCCCATCATGTTCACTAGAATGGGATGGACAGACATGATGTCTCCAGCCATGGCTGTCACTGGTGCGGAGGTATAACAATACATCTTTGCTTTTAGCATCTTTGCTTCCCTTCATCTACTCAAAACCAATAATGGCTTGCTACTCACAACCAAAATACATCCTAAGGAGATCGGGCATGGATTAATCTCTAGTAGGGGAAAATAGATATTAGTTTATCACATGATAAAATAGGACAAACAAACATGCAGGACTTGGCAATTTTGCCCTTTTTTATTTCATTAATTTCAATGATTGGACGAAGACCAGAGTATTGTAATCAAGGGACTTGTTTTTGGTCCTCCTGGCACACAAAACATGAACCATTTACTTGGGAATATCAAGAGTTGTGCAATTTGCTAATGATCTTAGGCTAAATATTGTGTGATTTATGGTGATATTTTAAAGAGGGCACTTGGTTATTAATGGTTAAACTGATGAATCAAATAGTCTTTGGTAAATTGGTGTGTCAGCCTGACCATAAATACTCCCTTTTCACACTCTGGATATGTACCATCACGCCCGTCAGCAGTTCACCCAGCCCAACCTGTGTCTCAGCTGAGACTGCAGTCTTTGATGCCTGCAGGGATGGTGCTGTGTATCCAGACAGGCCTGTTTTTAACACCTGTGTTCAGCTCAGGTGGGTGTGGAGCTACAGAGGTGGAATGCTGGAGCAACCATTTGACGTCAGCCCAGCTGCCGCAGGCTCCTCTCTTCCTATTGTGATGCACTGACTGTGTACAGTCACTGGAGTGAATGATGATTGGGAACAAGAGGAGTTGCAGAGGAGGGGAGAGCTGTCATACCTGAGTTCTTTGAACAAACTGGATTTTCTGCCTTAATTTCACGTGCAGATACAGGCTTGTTTAAATGTAATAAGCAGATAGCGTTGCCTCAGGTTTGCATAGAACAAGTTTTGTCAAAGTAGGTAACCTAATTTCTAAATATTGTTTGCTTTTTTTGGAAGTCTGTCAGTCACCTAATAGGTGACTGACAGACTTCCAAAAAAAGTATAGTATGAAAGAATAAGGATGCATTCACACTGGCGCTATTTGGTCCGCTTAAACGAACCCTGGTACTCTTCCATCGATAGTTCAGTTCATTTGAAGTGGTGTGAACGCTCATTTGAACTCTGGTGCGGACCAAACGAGCAAACCCTGGTCCGCTTGAAAACTGATGGTCTCGGTTCACTTCAGTCAGCTTACAGTGGGAAACGCAAATGGACTATCCAGCGAACCAAAGAGAGGAAGTGAACCAAAGAAAGAAGTGACATAGAGCGCAGTGCATTTTGGGTAGAAAATAAACAAAAGCCAACAGTGCGACCCAGGAGAAGCAGAGGTAAAAAAAAAAAAAAAAAAAAAAAAGTTGGAAAATGTCTCATGGCAGACGTGGAGTAGTGAGGAGGTGCAGGCGCTTATTGATATATTGCCAGAGGACTATATATCGCAGTTGCTTGTGACTACCCACAATGGATTTCTGTTTTCGGTCCTGGCCAATCGATGAGCCAGGGTTTTCTTCTTCCTCATGCTTATTTTTCTTCCTGGTCAGTGGTCATTTTGGGCAATACCGCCCCCAAACGAGCAGCTGTTGTAACTGCGTGATGTTGTCCAGGTGGTTTGGTCCGCTTTAAGAAGTGCAGTGTGAAAGTGAACCAAACCAAATGAAGGCGTGAAATTTTTCAGCATTCCCCGCCCAATTGAACCAAGTCCCCAGGACTATCCTGGTGTGAATGTGTCCCACGTCTCAAAAATGTCAACAGCCCATTGGGTTTTGCTTCTAGCCTGACAGATATTAAGAGCAAAAGGAGTTATTACAAAGCTATGTCAAATCATTAAACTCATATCTCACATTAGTTAAATGAATACTTTGTAGGGATTGCTCATTCAAAGAATCTACCGACCAGCACATTACAGAGACTGTCGTCCCCCCAGAAATCACCCCCAGTTACGTAATCCATCCATTCACTTTCATCCGCTTATCGAGGGCCAGGTCACAGGGGCAGCAGGCACAAAGTACTCCAGATGACTCTCTTTCCAGCGATGCCTTCCAGCTCCTCCTGGGGGATCCCGAGGTGTTCCAAGGCCAGATGAAATATGCAATCCCTCTAGCATGTTCTGGGTTTGTCGTCGGGCCTCAGAGAACATTTAACAGCAGGCAGCCAGGAGAATCCTGATCAGATGCCTGATCCACCTTTACTGGCCCCTTTCGACGTGAAGGAGCAGCAACTCTATTCTGAGCTCCCTCCAGATGTCTAAGCTCCTCACCCTATCTCTAAGGCTGAGCCCAGACACCCTACTGAGGAAATCGCTGCTGAAGCCACACCAAACCACCTATCCATCCCATGCTCCATTTTACCCTCACTTGTGAAAAAGGGCGAGAGAAAATTAAATTCCCTCGAGGCAGTAACTCTCTCTCAACCGGAAGGGGGCAATACATCGTTTTCCAGCAGAGAACCATCTCAGAGAGGTACTAATTCTTATCCGGACCGCTTCACACTCAGCTGCAAAGCGCCCCAGTGCATGCTGGAGGTCACGGTGTGATGAAGCCAACAGAGCGACATCATCTGCAAAAAGCAGAGATGCAATCTGAGGTCCCAAAACTGGGTCCCTTCCTCCTGGCTGCCCCTTGAATATCACAAACAGAATCGGTGATAAAGGACAGCCCGGGCTAAGGCCAGGACAGTAACAAATTGTTACAGTTACATAACAAACATTATTTTCAACCCAAACCAATGATCTTTTTCAGAAACCTGACCAAGTAGTTTTGATGCTTAGACCTAACCAAACTGCAACCGTTTATCATTTTAGCATTCATTGGCAGAGCTGTTCTGTCATTCAGTTATTAAGATGTGTTGACATTACGTAATATCCTGTTTGTTTAATCCATAACTAAAGCCAAAGTGTAAGAACAAGGATTTTGTTACCTTTGCTGATCAGCTGCTGGCTGTAGGTTCATGTTCGCCATACAAACATAAGAGCTGCATCAAACTTTATTATCTAATCGTTCCTTAAACAACTGATCTGGCTACCCTCAAAAACACGAAGGCCATTAATGTACTACATTTGTGTGAATTATTGGGTTTTAAAGACCAGAGAAGTTTCTATAATTACACAAAATATAAACATGGTGGTTATTTTACAAGCTGATTCCAGTGTTTAAATTTGGCTACTTTTAAGGCAACAAAATAAATAAGACGGTCTCAGCATTTCAACCAGGAGACTTGTCATTTGTGTCCAATACGTGTGAAACCAAAAGTCAACATAGATACGTGACTTCACAGACTTTACATAACACCGCAAAGTACTTTATGTAGGTACTTTATGTAACCACTCAAAATTTGTACGTTTACATCACTTACCTCCCGTACGTAGTTACTTTAACCGATCTTTTCCTAAATTTAACCAAGTATTCTTTTGTTCTAAACTAAAAATGGGTTTTTCTTCTCCTAAACCTCACCAAACTGCAACTGTTTCACAATGAAACTGCGACAGTTCTTAACAGACTTTGCTCTGGCATTGTCTTCATGTTGCCAACACTTAATTTTAACATATTTTTTGCCTATCACCACGTAATGCATTGCTAAGAAGTAGTGTCCATTTCATGTATTTCTGTGAGACTGTTGGCATACTAACACCTCGAAAGCTAACTGATCAACACGTTACATCTCACTTGTTTGTTGTTGTTTATTTTTTGTTTGTTTTGTTTTTTTGAGAGGTTACATGCTATTTTTGTACTTTTTCTTGGCCAGATACAGTGACTTCCTGGAGTCTGCATGTCTGGCAATTTCACAATGACAGCGTTATTATTTGTCAGACACTTCAGACTTAAGAAAGACAGATAAATGGCCCTGTCTTAAAGGGGGATTCCACCAAGTTTACTCATAAAGGTCAGTTTCCAAGACATAAGAACCAATCCCTGATCAATCAGGGTAGTAGTAGATCTACAAAAATCCCACATAAAAAAACAGTGCCATTTCTAAGTCTGAGAAATACGGGTCTAGAAAAAGAAGCTTGACCCAGGACTAGGGCTAAAAAGCATGCTACCTCTGCCTGCAACACTTTAATTTTGAGCACTCTATAAAAATCTGTTTTAAGTGAGACCTTCATCAATAAATTGCTGGAGTACCCCTTTAAATGAGATTTAAATGCTTTTTTTTAAAAGCATGAGAGGAATGTGGTAACATCACTTTTGAAATAAAGTGCACTGAAAAGTTTCTGTTTTACATAACACCATCGACTTGTATATAAATACAAAGATCAGTGATGTGCTTAAATGTTGTGGAACTGTTCTACTCACGAAAATAAATAAAGATACCAAAGACTGTGTGAATGGCCTTGTGAGATAAGCAACGAGATGCCTCATGTAACATGGGCGTGTGATATGATTAATAGCCTGAAGAATGTCCGAGTAAGGCATGCTTCACATACCAAAGAGCAGCCTGAAACTCAGAGGTCATTCCCTGAATTAACCTCCTTTTTCAATCTGCATGTCAATAAACACAACAAGTCAAACCAGAAGGAACAGAGGAGGATTCTTCCTGCCTGCATTACTCCAACAGCTTGCTGCCAACTTAAGCCTGGCAAGCAAAAGAAATTAGGACATATAATTTAAAAGAATAAAAGTGATTTGTTAAAAAAAAGTGACAGTTTTTTTACTGAGTTCACTTTTTTAAAATCATCTGTCATGACAACACAACTGTGAATCACTTTTCACTGCTTTGACACTGAATGAATTCAGTGACCACATCTTTCAAATTCTTGAACTGTTGTCTCCTGCACCAAACCTGTGTATTTTGGCACATGTTCACATACTATTGTACAAACTTTTAAATTTACATTCAAAACTTAACATAACACAAAACTACTGTAAATTAGATTGCAATTTGCTACATTTGGTTACATCAACATCTAAAAAGAAAAAAAAAATGCAGGAACATTTTTAGGGACTTAAAACAATGAGCGCCTTTTTTCACTCCTTGAAGACCTTTATGAAAGACTTGACCAGGTGAGGAAAAGGTTAGGCAGAATCCAGCATTTTTTTAATTTTGAGACAGTGATCCTCGTGGAGGTGTAAGACCAGAAGCAACGTGATCAGATGTCTCTCTTGGATGTCTAGATATATCTGCAGAAGATTAGCAGGGATGGATCATGCATGCTAAATGATTCTTTCCCAGCTGTACTGGTATAACATTACTGCAATTACTTTTTTTTTTTTTTTTTCACATTTGTGTACTTGGAGTTACTCTTTGCAAAAATAGCAAAAAGTCCCACTGAATCATGTCATTTCTGTGCTGTGACATATATTGTGACGTAGCACAATCCATGCAATAAAGAAGTACTGTAATGGAATCTTGGTTAATGCTAACTAAACCATGCAGGACAAGTGTGGCCCATGGTGACTTCAACACTGTGTCATCATTCTTATACGGATAAGGCTGCGTCTTGTACATCATTCAGCTCTCTGAGGCCCCATCAGAGATATGATATGTTTTCATTTTACACATGCATTTTACAGCAAACAATAGACACTGGAATATCCAAGTTCCCAGTCAGCCATTTTGTTTTGGCTTGACATGTCATGAGTAGTGCGACACACTGGACGTAGATTGTGGCTATAAGCCTGACTTTAGCTGACTATTTAGTCACCTCCAACAACAACAACCTCTGAGCTAAGAGCCTACACGCTGACAAATTTTGACAAAGACAAAGATTTGGATGTGCATACTTTATTCTTTTGGTAAATTGAAAATAAATTGAAAAGATCTACAACAAATAAAACAACTTGTGAACACACCTCAGAATAGCCCAGACTCTGTCCTCTGGACTCTCATGCCTGACTTTGATCTGTTTTCTGTCACAGCAAGTTGGACTTGATTTGCCACATCTTTTAACTCTGGCAGCGACATGCACCACTGACAATGACTTCAATAATGTACTGCCTCGTTCCACGAGCTTCTGGGATATCCTTGAAATAATGTTCTGCTAGAGCCACAAACAGCCAGCAAATCATTTGTGGTTTTGAGTGAGCTCCTCCAGAGCTAAAGTCATGCTTCACCTGCAGAGCTCTGATTATCAAATTATAATTGTCTCTCTTATCAAAGCACAAACTGCCAACCCTCCAGTACCCAATCAAGTCCCTATAATTTGAGTGGTGAAAACAATTTGAGTGAACACTTTCTAAAGCTTTTACTTTTTAATGCTTGTAAAACTTAATGCTAAGTCACACAGCAGTCCCACATTGTGTTTACTTTACTTGTTTCCCTGTACTGGACTGCCTGTCAGGACATGAAACTTGGAACTCTCCTGTCTGCTGTTCCAGTGACTGGAGCTGAGCTAAAATGCTACAGAGGGGAGGGGCTCTGTTTTTACTTTGCTTCGCTTCACACACATTTGCTCCTCCACAGATATGATCTGGGTTCAGAGCAAAAGATGCCACATGGGATAACCAGAAAAAAGATTCAGGGCTTGGTTTCAAACAATCAGTGACGCCCATGCTCATCAAAGTGAAAGGCCAGCTTACAAACTTCCTGTTTTATGATGAAATAAGAGAGTTGCATTTTACATTAAAAAAAAAAAATCATTGTTGTAAACATCTCGTCCACACAGTGCAACCAATTCAATATCCATTTAAGAGCAGTTATGAGCCTGATGAGGTTTGCCTCAGCGGAGAATGGAGATGTTTTCTTCAAATGGTTTAACAGATTGTGGTGATATTGTGTTTTGGATGTACTCAGTTCTATTTTTGAATGTATGCCTCATCTGAAATGGTGCGTGAAGCCAGAGCCTCCCTTTAACTGGCCCAGCCCGGGTGGACTGACAGACATGTAGATACTCATCAAAAACCACAGAGCCTTCTACAATTACTGTGCTGTTCTGAGGAGGAAAACAGAGACAGGAGAGACAGAGAAGAAAAGGGAAGCAGCAAGTCAATACATCTCTAGTTATATGAGAGTAATCCAATGTAGTGACTGATGTGCCCCCGACTCAACAACTTTGTCCTAACATAGGAATGGTGTATTAATTGTGCCAATTGATGAAGATAGTTAGGAGACAAAAAAAAGTTTCTAAATGTTATATTCTTTGCATATAAAGTTGCACACAGAGCCTTAGCAGAGGCAGTAAGGAGAAGTGAGGCACAGAGGCAGATGGAGAGTGGTAATAAAAAAAAGCAGCAGAGCCAGAGCAGGACATCTGGTTGGGTTTGCTCCTGATCCTGTGTGTGGTGAGGCCTGCTGAAGTCTTTACCAGGGTAACTCCAGAGAGAGATGTAGCCTCAACCACATATAATGGGAGACAGCTGGCCACTGCTGTCCTGACTGTGAGTTGGACTGAAACTGAAATGTTGAGCTCATTCTGAAAATGCTGTTAATCAGTGTTGGGGATGCTACTTTGAAACAGCAGCTAGTGGAGCTATTTGCTACTTTTCATTGGGAGTTTTTTTAGGCTACAGTAACACTACTTTTAATGACACTTGTATTTACATTATTATTATTGTATTAGCAGCTACTCAGAAAAAGCAGCTTCAACAGTGATAAATAAATGGCACATTCACTATATTACATTACACAATTACCAAATACTGTTAAGTTACATATTAGTTTTAAGGCCCAAATACACAGGCCTGTCAAATAATATGCCACTATTATTTTCAATGTACAACCTCACACTGGCAAGGGCTAGTAGCGCATTGGTGCTCCTGGACATGCCACCCCAAAGCACTTCATATCACTGTCCTATTTCCAGCCTCGCTGCCCCCAGAATTAAATGTATTATTCCTCACTTGCTCTCTGCTTGTACTTACCAGCTCCCGTAGCAGCTCTTTTTCTCTGTTCCTATAGCACCTTGACTCCTCTCCTCACCATGGATGTATAAAGAGAACTCTGTAAGTGTTGCTGTCTCGTATGAGACAAAGAATGGATGAGGAGGGACTCAGTTGCTGCTCTTCTTTGAGTTAGCTGTTAACTGCTTCTAGTTGCTTTTTAAATGTCATGGTGGTGGGTCGCAAGCATAACATGTTGCCAAAATGGTTCATGGGGCCGTTCTTCCAGCTGTCCCCTTTATGCAGATGTCATTTATTATTACCTCCACTGCTGGCTTAAGCCTCCTACAGACTGTGACATTTTGGCAGTCTAATAAGTTTAGTACAAGCTACACTGTGTGACATGGGTCAAATAAACTTTGGTATGACATCAAGTTTGATGTATGCAGACTGTGAGATGACAGCGCGTACTGAATTACAGGCTATAATATATGATGCAATAGCTTCCCATACTGAGTGCCCAAGGTTGCTGCACAAGTTATTACTTCTCCAACTGTGAAGCACAACATAGAGGGTCACATTATTAATAACCTAAACTTTTGTGGACACTATACACTGCGGTGTGTCTATGTATATGTTTGCTAGCTGCTAGGTTGCTCACCTAGCAGCTGCAGCTAACCGCTGTTTCCTTCCATGCTTCGTCCTTCTTTATGCAATCATGGTAATAGCTGAAGGATACATCATGCAGGCAAGGCTTCTGTTGCCACAACTCCACAAGGTTTTCCTCTTTGCTGGAATCCCACACATTTCTTTTAGCGCGTTTGCCTCCATGGCGAGCTGCTATCTGTCTGTTTGTTTGGGTTTAGTTAGGGTGACCATATTTTGATTTCCAAAAAAGAGGACACTCAGCCCGGCCACGACATAGCCTACTTAAATGATACTCACAGTTTACTCAAAGATGCCTTATAATTTTAATATATCTTAAGTTTACATGTATGGATAGAAAATTCAGTTATATTACAAAATAATATCTCTCAAAGACAGAAATTCAGATAGGCCCCTATATATAGGGGACACATACGTACACTAGAGTGTGGCTACCCGATCCAAGCCCGACGGGTCCTGACGGTAGGCCTACCCAATGGGTCGGGCCGGGTTCGGTCAAAAATGTATAAATTATATTCGGGCTCGGGTCGGATTCGGTCAGCTTTCAGTGAAAATGTAGTGTAAAAATAAATAAAATCCTATTGTCTGTCCTGTTTATTGCTTGGGGACTGTTATTTACGTGACAACACCTGAACAGAACACACACACACACATTGGCTGTTTGTTTCTACCTCTCCCCTCGCTGGAAGCCTCGGACCTTCCGCTGCCCGCCTCCACCTTGATTAAACGCTGAAAATAAAATAAAAGAGGGAGACAAGTTTTCCTATTTTATCTTATTTTGTTTTATTTCTCCCTCTCCCCTCGCTGGAAGCCTTGGACCTCCCGCCGCCCGCTCCCATCTCAAACACGGAGGTCTCCCTCTCCATGGAGCACCCATGGCGCACGCCCGGCCTGTTAAATAGCCTATAACCATAACAACTGTGTGACACAAACTCAGTGCTTTAGTAATTAAATAATGTCGGGCTCAGTTTGGTGTCGGACATAATAAAACAGACTGACTGTCAGAAATACAGAAATATGCAGCCTGTGCCGCACTGTAACACACACACACACACACACACACACACACACACACACAAGGAAAACCGGACATTATCATCAATTTATAAACACCCCCGGAAGCCCCGGACAGGACGTGAAAAGTGGACATGTTCGGGTAAAAGAGGACATTTGGTCAGCCTAGGTTTAGCTCTAGTGTGTCATTTTATGCTGCATTTCTATCAGTTGGTTAGTAGACGTAGGTTATAACAGCAGTCACACAGTAAGATGGTCATCCCAAATTTGTGACACTGTCAAAATTTTTATCTCAGGCTGGCTTTGACAGCAAGACCATGACAACAGCCATCCTTGAACCTCTCCCACTGTAGGCCCGTTTCCACTGAAGAAGTTCCTGGTACTATTTGTGGGGCAGGAACTACTACAGGAACGTCCTCTCGCTCGGCCCTCTCAACCGCTGTGTCTCCACTGAGAGGAAGGAGGAAGGTTCCTGTAAAGTTACCAGGCTCTGGATGTGATGTAA
This sequence comes from Epinephelus moara, assembly GCF_006386435.1. Lineage (NCBI taxonomy): Eukaryota > Metazoa > Chordata > Actinopteri > Perciformes > Serranidae > Epinephelus > Epinephelus moara. The sequence goes on along the minus strand of NC_065523.1, from coordinate 5,042,094 downwards.
TCGTTGCGCGACCATTTTGACCGGGGCGACGTAGTGGCGTAGGGATGCTGTTAGCTGTTAGCCGATAGCGGTGTCTGTACTCACTAAACTCACAAAGTGGCCCGTGAAAAAAATATTGTTTCCAGCGGGTGTCTTAGTTACAACATGATTGAGCTAAATGGAGTAGTTTCATGTCGTTTCCGACAACGGGAGGCTTTTAACAGATGACGTCCTGATGTTAGCTTTGCTGCTGCTGTTAGCTGTCCCTGTCAGCTGCAGCCACTGATGCTTTCTAGACATCGTGATTTCCCAAAACTGAATAAATACCACACATAGCAACACAAAACTGCTTTGCTAGCTCAATCATGTTGTAACTAAGATTTCCGCCGGAAAAAATATGTTTTTCACGGACCGTTTATTGAGTTTGTTTACATTGCGGCGAACGAGCTAACCCTCGTCTGCTGAGTTTTAAAAATGCCGGCTATTTTGTTGCTTTCTGTTGACGTCATATTCCGCCTTGAGTATATCCAATCAGCACCAAGTAATCCCCAAGCCCCAGCCAGGAGTTTTTCGGGGCCGTTCTGGGTACCTGAGGGACTTGTTTAGCCCCTGTAAAAGTTCCGGAACTCTGTCCTTCAGGGGTGGTTCCTGCGGTGGAGACACGCATCAACGGCCCTGGCCCCGTAAATTTACCCCGAAGTTCCTGCAGTGGAAACGGGCCTTATGCGATGTAGGACCACCGTTTTAGAGCCATGACCAAAGATATCGCCACGTCTTTCACGCTGGTCATCTTTCATCTGGGACAGCCCAAAATCGCACAGTGTATACCGGGCTTAAAGGCAAGACAACTCTGTTCCTCCATTGTGCAACTGTATTTTTTATACAAAACAACTAGACATTCCAACCTTGAAGAGGCAGTGTAATGTTGTGTTCACACTGGGCACATATAAAACAATTTGCGCAAGTGATTTACATGTAAAGTCAATGTAAAGATTAGACGTAAATTCCCGCCAGGCAGAGCAATGGACACAACCCAAATGACATGAATTAAGCAGCATGAATGAAGCGAGTAGCATGATTTCACATCATATACTTTTTCGCAAGAGTTGAAAGATCTAAACTTCAGCGACCGATTCGCGCAGCCAATTAGCACTGAGATCCTCTGGGGACCTGTGACACCGAGGACATACCATTAGAAGTTCATTCATCAATTCAATGATTTCATGTGCATATGACGTGAGCTGACATGAAGCGAGTCAACACAAAATCTTCTACTGTTCAAACTTTACATTTGGGTTTGGTATGAACAGAAAATACAAGGGGCTAGAGAGATGAGAGAGAGAGTGAGTGAGCTACATGGCATGAGCAGAAAGACAGAAAAAAGATCTGATGATCTTACCCTTTTTTTTGTTAACTTAAAGGGCCAGTGTGTAAAATGGGTTGAAAACCGTTGAAAACAGTGACATCAGTGGTCAAAGATTGCAGGGCTCACTCGCTCACCCCTCCCGTTGGGTAAATGACGGTGGCCTCATAGGGACAAAAAGCCATGTGCAGACACGAGTTTTTCAGGAGTAGGTCTATCTAGCGACCAGGTGAATATTTATTTAGAAATCTAAACCATGTTACGATATTGTAATGAATCACTCACGAGCAGGAGACCAGAGTAGCGTTCGGGAAAAAGGCCCGTTTATTTGAGCACTCCAAAAACTCCGGTAACACTCCAGGGGGTAG
>NC_065523.1:4994298-5040283 GCF_006386435.1 Epinephelus moara | reverse complement strand
ATCACAAGGAGTGAAGTTGCATCTTCTTTTCCTCGCAGATGACGGTTCGGGTTCATTCTCTCCTGTTGCGTGGTAAGTGTGGTCCATTCGCAAACTTTATAACTAAAAAAACCTTTCACTACTCTCTATCGACGAACTACTAACACTCTCTGCTATTTCCTCCTCCTTCTTCCTTCCTTCTGCTGTCTTCGTTGGTTTATTTATCCACGCAAAACGCGTTCTCTGGCTGGCTGGATTGTCCGCTCGGGCTGCCGTACATACATGGTGGTGCAAGATGGCGACCTCTCTAAAGCAAGGCCCTTGCTATATATATATAAAAGCATAATTATAAGGCTACGAAAACCAAACGAATTTTATTTTATAGCGATTATACACTTACATAAACATATTAATGGGTAGAATATTCAGATTCAGATTCAGATTTGACAGTAAACCATGCCAAATATTACACACTGACCCTTTAATGACCTTGAAACATAATTCATTTCATTATTTCAAGCAATTATGTGTATCATATTGCCCATAATGGTCTTGTGGTGCCCACTGTAGTTGTGCTTCATCTTAAATTGAAATAGTTCCCCCCTTCAGCCCTTGATGCCCCACACACAGTGCAAAATGTGCATGTACACTGTGGTGGCACGGAGTGTTCCACTCTATGAAGTAGTAGTATAGAAAAACAACTGCATCCATACCAACATTCTTTTTTTTCTTACTTTTAAATTCTACATCCTTATGCCACCAAACCAACAGGAAAACAGCTGAATCCTTTTCTATGAGAGGGAATGATATATTTTAATTGTAATCGTCTCTGTGTGGACACAGAGAGGGGGGCAGGTGAGTGAGATAGATAGCAAAAGAAACAAACAGGACGAGACTACTCAGGCGAGAGAAAAAGTCAAGGACAGACAGATGAAAGGACATAGGTGAGAAAAACTGCTTTACTGTTAGCAGTGTGAGGGAAAGAGACAGAAAAATTCCAAACAGAGGAGAAAATAGCAGAGTCCCTAAGAAGAGTTAGAAGAAAGAAAACTGTCCAACAGGCCGACACAAACAAAAGAACACACCACCTGAGAAAGTGAAAGATTTAATGACAAGACATTATATTAATGAAGCCTGAGTTAATGGAAGAGGCTCTCTATGGCCATAGACTTTTCATGTGGAGGGTATTCCTGTCCATTCTGCTGACTCACTAATCCTACTACTTACTTATTGCTCCAACAGCTGAGTCGCAGCAGGAGGGAGCTTTCAATCAGGATAATTGGATTGACTGAGCAGTCAGTGGCTACAGGAGGGTTGGACCAGTGATTTAAAGACTACTGGAAGATGGGACAGATGCCACTGACAGCTCTGCCACAAAACATCAACAACAACATATATATATATATATAAATAAATATACACATATATACACAACAATGAATACAGGTGCAGTGTAAACAATGGCCAAATCATACTTACATTTATTTACAAGTTTAATAAAAGGAGACAAATCTCTTCTTTGCTGCACTTATGTCCATTTCAACATCAAAATGTGCATTTTTTAAATGTTTTTACAAAATATGTAAATGTACGTGCCGCTGTCCCACACATTCAAAATAAACCTTTAACAGTGAACAAACCTCCCATTGTCCTATACAGTACTGACGCTAGCAAAAACGTTGTATGTCCTACAGATACATCAGTTATGATTAGGTTGTACACACAAGTGTGATGCTGAGATATCAGAAGGCAGTGACATGTATACGTGTTTATTCATTCAAACTTTCTATGAAGCACCTGGTTTAGAAAACATGCTTTTTAAGTTTTACTCACATACAAAATCCCAAACACATTTAGGAGGGAAATAAAGGCAAACAGTAAAGTGACCACCCAAACTGTCCATAGAGCGCTCCAGGGATGATTGTTTTTTGTAGGCTGATGCAGAAGTTGGCGTCACTATGGTCAGACTGTTCTCACAAAAAGCAGTGCACCCAAATTCGTACATCCCATGTGTTTTTGAAAGCTGCGATCACAAGACCAATGTGTTGATGGCAGTAAACAAGGAAGCAGTCCCGAGCGCTTGTAGGGAGGCAGGTTGGGGTGGTGTATGGGTCACACAAAAACAGACTTTCGCTCGAGACTTCTCCCCAAAGTTGCGTGTTCAGATCGATGTGAACTTTGAGCGAACTTCGAGTCATTTCAAGGTATGTCCTCACTATGTTTCTTTTCCTAAACCTAACCACAGTAACTTTTATTGCCTTAACCTAACCCCAGTAACTTTACGTTAATTACATAAATGTACGCTAGGACATAATGTCATTCAATCACAAATTTGTCACAGCTTTGTGGGACATCATACAAACTGTTGTGCATGCATTTTTCATAGGATATCATACAAACTGTTCTATGGGAATACATTGCTGTGCTTCCTCTTCAAAAATCCAATAGAATTTTTCCATTGGATTTTGGCATATTGCAGAAATAAGCTCCGTGGCAAACAAACATTTATGATACTTACACATGTTGTTTAGCAAGACAGTCTTCACAAATTAATACTACTTGATTGATTTTTTAAAGCCTAAATGCAGTTGCCAGGAGTAAAAAGCTAATGTCTATAAACGAACCACACACAGACACACACACACACAGACACACGGACACAGACACAGACACAGACACAGACACACACGCAGACACACGCAGACACACACACACACACACACACACACACACAGTTTTAGAAGTATATATATTTTCCCAACAGTGTGTCTTACTGGTGCTTTTATGTTATATCCACTTGTAGATGTTCCCAGCTTGTCAGTCTAGGAGAGATTTTGCAGCAAACTAGCCACTGTAAAACGTATTGTCTTGTATCAACATACATACTACCCAGCTATCATCATTACATATCTGCATGTGACAAACTCTAGAAAATAGGAAATTATTAGTTTAAACAGTTTTTTTTATAGTTAAATTATAGGGTTTTTTTTATAGTTAACATAAAATAAGCATATTATTATTCTTTGGACACAGACGTATTTCCATGTCACAGTTGGGTTGCCCCAGTGGGGTGTAGCGCACTGCCTGTACTGTCTATATACAGTTGCATGACTTCAATGTGGCCACCCCAATGAGGCTGTAAAGCCGTGTTTGGCGTCATGATGTTTTGTAGTCTCATTTAGACACTAATTTTTGAGGTAAAACTGCCTAACGTCAGTATGTCTTTAACTTCAAAGGTGAGAGGAGGTGAAAAGGTAAGGAGGTAATTTCATCAGACTCTACATAGGTAATAAAAACTTGCTAGAAAAAAACCCAGAAATTAAGAAAATGAAATTAAATACATTAACTACTAAATTAACTTCAGATTAAATTTTATTTATATTCATCAGTGTATATATTTGAATTGTTGTGAACGCAACCTATCCAAAGTAAAAAGCATAAATTTAAGATTTGGATGAAGCAACCAAACGTTGCATATAAAATGCCAGATGTAGCTTGTCTTGTGTTATGTTTAGCATGAAAGCATTGAGATGACTCCTGTGTGAGAGAGAAAGTAGGAATAGCAGATAACATATGGCTCCTGGTATAAAGTGGACTTAGGGATTAGGCTGCAGGTTTTAGGTCTCACTGACTGGTGGGGGTTGGGCTGATACCTTCACTATCTACAGCTCTGGGACTGGGTTGATGGACCATCAATGGTGGTATCAGCAGTTTACAAAATTGGCATACCAATAGAAAGTTATATAATGATAGCTCTTTGGATTAGTCCACCACGAGAACTGGTTGCATGTGACAGGAAATAAACACTGCAAAGGTAGAACCTAAGATTTGCTAATTCTGTCTATCTCTGTGGCAAAACAGAGAAATCTCAGTTTGTCTCTGTGTCTTTAAAAAAGGAATAAGATGTGTGAAACTGCAAAGTAGGGATAGTTAATTCGCTGGCTTGTCTTAGTGTATGGACCTGAAGAATAACATGGTAAGTCTGGTGTTATTCTTTCTTTTTCTCTCTTATTGTCAGCAAATCCTATGAAAAGATCAAAACCAACAATGTGTTCAGGGCCAGTATATTCTGTCAGAAGTGCTTATTTGATGGTTGAAAAGCTCTTTACAGCAGAAATAAACTTATCATAGCTAATTTCCACTTCATGACAACTGTACGGCGGATGCATTTTTATATAACGTACCCATTTACATTTTATTAAGGCTTAAAGTGACCTGTAATAAAGGGCGGGCCTCTTGAGTGACAAGCTGTCTGCCAAAAGTGTCTGACTTCTCAGTCTGATAAACCCCACACTCCTCTACGGTGCCAGCCTCTCACCCAAATATAGTCACATCTGGCTCCAAAAAAAACAAGATGGCGACAGCCATAATGCCAAACTTGAGGCTTCAAAATGACGCAAACCAATGGGTGACGTCGTGGTCAGTCTATGCTTCATACACATAAGTGTTTGAGCACTGTTCAGAAATAATCTGCGTTGACATGACCATTCAAGCACAGTGGGCATGCATGTGCAAATGTAAACAGGAAGAATATTGTCTGCCCTGCAATTTTTTTTTTTTTTTTTTTTTTTTTTTGCTTGGACCAGCAACAAGGTTGAATTGTTACCGAAAGTAGCACAAGTAGGTGGTCAAGGCAGCAGAAAACAGATTTGTAGTCATTGTAATGCAAATATGGCACCATATCAGAGCTGCACTGGGAGCATTATCCATCATCAGAGAAAGCAATGACAATGGGAAAGAAATACCCATATAAGACGGATGAAATCACCAAAAGTATTTAAGTTAGAACTAGCTATAATGTTTTGGCTTAACACTGATATGACCCAATGAGGAAATGAACATGGGTGTCTGTGTCGTGTTTTGAAAAAGTCTCTGTTTCCAGACTAAAATGCAACCATAGAGTTTTCAGCAGCGTTCTCAAAGGTTTCTGTTTTAGGGGTTCTAACATGCTGGAGTTGTGAGGATGCCAGGCATAAAAGAAGCAAAAGTTATGAGTTTTAAAACGAGAGCCTCGGAGTGGATGGTACCAATGGAGCTGTTCCTAACCATCCCCATTTTTGATCACCACTCTGTGCCTTTAATTCCAGATCTGTGTGTGCCTATGCTCACCTTAAATTTCAATATGACAACTTTGACCATTCTATTAGTTTTTATTGTCTCTCTTGGATGTCATACACTTTAAGTAATGAATGGATCTTCAAGCATTAAAAAATATATATTAGTTTGGACTGGATTATGTGAACTGCATATATTCTAATCCTCATTTAGAGGAAAAAAAAGGAGCGCCCACAGCGTCGTTCCTGTGGGCTACGGCAACACTAAACCCCTAAGCTTCTCTGAAAAGGACTGAATGCACAAACCTGCTATTTTTAAATATTCCATAATTCCATAGAGAGAGACTCTCACTGCAGCCTGTTCTATTTAGTTCTGAAAATGTCAGCCGTGGACAATAAATGAGGGGCAGACTTCCCTCGGTGTCACAGGTGAAGAGGAAATACAGTGAGTGCTGGATGGAGCAGTGAGTGACAACAACTCCACCCACATTTAAGAGTACTGTTTGTGGTGGAAACGCCAAAGGGATCTACAGACTTGAATAGATCAGCATTTCGATGCCTTTTCCCATCCAAGCTACCTACTATATTTAACTCTTCCATTACAGAAACACAAAAAACTGTTTCCTTGTTGTTCCAGAAGTGAGACTCTTTAACTGCTGCTGTTACCATGTAACCAAGGCAACAGCTGTGCCTGCACAGATAGTCGGCAGCCCTCAATAACCGGGGTAAGGTTTATACATGCCACAGTATCCCGATTTCTTTTAGAGTACTCCACCTCGCATATTAAGGTTTCTCATAAATGGGATAAACAGTCTTATCGGAGTTTCTGTAAACTGGATATGGTGTTGACATGCTCAAACACATAAACAGGATATTCCAATAACCTGTAAATACACTGGTTATTCATGTACATATAAACACACTGACACTTTGGTGAAAATACACCAAATAACCAGCTTTTTCAGGATATATTTTCTAGAAGATTGTAATAAATCGAACTTGACTTAAGATTTTCAGTGCTTGAACCACTTTGAGGCTTAAAATAATTGTAGTGTCTGCCTTATTCAATAATTCAATCCCTAAAAAAAACCCTACAGATATCTGTTCAACAGACTACTAAAGATTACTAAAGCTCTTAAATTTGTTGCTGAAACTCCATCTGCCATTATGGCTGGTTGAAGGTTTCATGCCCCACTGATGATATAAAACAACAGTGTGGGTGGCCTCCAGTCAGGCAGGGTCACATGCATGAGTAGACAACAGTCAAGTGATGGAGATTAAAGAAAGGGGGGGTTGGCAATCAGCGTTCGGTATCAGAGAACAGTCAGGTGGGTGGGGGCTGGGCTTCAACATTCCTGTGTGACTGATCTTCACTGGCTGGATTCCAGAGGGTCACCTTTATCACATTACAACCCTGACAGCAGTGAGAAACAACTCTTAGTTTTCACAAAGGAACTCCTTTTGGTGAATGAAAAGTCTGTATTTCCAGTGTGCAGTGCCTTCCATCATGAACAATTAATTAGCTTTGGTGTGTTGACCTACTGTGGGGTGGCCTGATTTGTCTTTTGGGTCAAGGGAGATTATTAAAATGTAAATTTTAAAATTTGTTTGATACTTTTTTAGCTTACTGACTCACCATGGCTCCTTAACAGTGCATGGAATCCCACTGTTATTGATTTCTATTGTGTGTGTGTGCGTGCCTGCCTACCTTTGTGTGCACAGTACGTTTGTTTGAAGCTACCTTGCCCACAGCCTTGCTTTCATTTTTCTTTCAAATATTCATGAAAGACCAAACCTCTCATGTTTGATCTGTGGCATTATATGCACTGATAACAAATATCATAAATCCACACACTCTTCGACACAGGTACGAGACCATGATCATTACATAAAGAACACAAAGAGAAATGCAGCATATGCAAACTGCCTTGTACTGTCTTCATTGTCCAGTGCACTGCCAGTGGACACACAGTTCAACAACTATGGAGCTTTATCCCTTTCTTTATTCAAGAGAGTGGTCTATCAGTTTGAGAGCATTATTTATTGATTTCACGTTCAAAAACCCTGCCCTCGCACTCAAATAGCCTCTGCTTGCGCTTGGATCTACTCTGTTTCTGCTCAAATTGTGTGCCTGCACTCAGATACAATCCGCCTCAAGCCGGTCGCGGCGCACCATACGCCCGCCGCGACTGGCTTGAGGCGGAGCAGGCTCACGGCTTATGTGTTTGTCACTTTCTTTTTCATTTTAACCCACACCATGATCTTTTCCTGACCCTAACCAAGTGGTTTTTGTGCCTAAACCTAACCAGACCTTAACCACAGGGCATCATGATGATTTCGGAACAGACTTCGGAACAATGAGTTTAATATGGTCGGAACAATGGGATGTCGAACCAATGGGCTGTCGAACCAATGGGCAGTTCCCGTTAGAGAGCTAGCAACCTCCTCTAAGCTCCACCCCCTGCTCCCCCTCCTGTCAGTGCTCTGTCCAAAGCCACGAGCCCAGACATGCCTGAACGCGCATCCTGCAGTCAGCAGAGCAGAGGAGAGCCAGTAAAATAACAAATCCCCCCAAAGCAAACAAATAATTACGTGTCCAACAGAAAGACAGCAACGTCTGCATCACTTTTCATCACTTTTTTAGCAATAATCCAGGTGTGCAGAGGTGTGTTAGACAAGAGACAGGGTTTGAGCATCTTTCTTTCTTTTTCTTTTTTTTAACTGACAGATTATTCCAAAGCTTTGTGGTCTTAGAGATATTGAGTTGCACTCCTAATGTATCTTTTTATTTTATTGTATGCTTTTAATGTGCTATTTATGACAAAATTTTATATTTTTATATTGCTTTTGGTAAACAGTCATGTAAAAAGGTTTTTAGGTTTCAGTTGTTTGCTTTCAATATTTATCCAGGGTTCTTCAGCTGTGTTATTAAATGCTGTATTCTGATTGGTCAGTTGCGGCATTCAGCAGTCTGACATTACTGTGTAAACGGTCATTACACAGTTGCTATGTAGCCCAGCGTTGCTAGGGACGCTGTCCTGCAACACTGCAGCTGTCAAACAACTTCCGAGGGAAAAAACAAACAGAAGTGGCTGATTTCAACATTTCTTTTAACTTATTTGGAGAGCAGCTACAAGGATTTTGAGGAATGGGATGCCGCTGAAGAATAAGAATACGGACTTTCTCTGCCAAAAACAAAAGAACACGGAATTGAATACACACTCGGCAGTCATGCTTAATGACATTTTACATGAGTTTTACTCCTCGGTTCAGTCCACTAAGCCTGGGTGAGTACAAAACTTTCACCAAAAGTTGTCGAATCCGGTCGGTTTTAATGCACTTCGCGGAGGCAGACAACATTATTTATTTAATTTTTATTTTACTTATTTTACTTATTTAACCTCCGCTGCGTGTCGGGGTTCTATTCCCCTGTCGGGAGTTATTTTCCCAGTATTCACCGGCTCATTATACATTATCCCTTACGCAATCTATGTAGAACATCTGTGAGGCATAATAATACAGTTCTAAATTTGGTAATTTAAGACCTCCTTCGGTTCTTGGATTTTGAAGAAGAATTCTACTCAATCCATGTGCTTTATTAGACCAGACAAAAGAGGTGAGTAAGGTGTTGAGTTGGACTGTTAGAATGTTTTAGGGGGGATTAATGGTATAGTTTGGAATATAAAAAGAAATTTAGGCAATCATATAATTTCAAACAGATTTATCCTTCCAATTAAGTTTATGGGCAAGTCTAACTGTCTATGCTATTTTTTTAATTCATTAAGTAAAGAGAGAAAATGATCCTCATATCATTGTGTTTTTTCAAATCTTACAGTACAGCCTGGGTATTTTATCTTTTTTTTTTTTCATTTAAAATTCCTAAAATCAATTCGCATTAATTCATTTTTTTTTTCATTATTCATTTTATAACCTGATACTTTAGGAAAATCCTCTTTAATCTCCATTACCTTTGGAAGAGATGTTTTAATCTTAGTTAAATATAACATCAAATCATCAGCAAATAAACTCAATTTATATTTTTCTTTATCTATGATTATGCCACTCACTTCTTCTGTTTGTCTTATTTTCTAGACCAAAGGTTTGATTGCTAAAGCTAATAAAGAGGGAAATAGCGGGCATCCTTGTCAAGTGCCTCTTTTTAATCTCAATATCTAAGATATAGCTCTATTAACATAAACCTGTGCTGTTGTTTTGATCATGGAAATTGTTTCTTCGGGAAATTCATATATTTCTAATAATTATAATAAATAATAATAATAAAGATAGGCCCATTCCAGTTGGTCAAAAGCTTTATCTGCATCAACTGCAGTGTCAAATCATATTTTTGCTTCTTAGCATGTTGTCTTGATGATACACAGATTTTAATATTGGTTTAAGACTTCTGTTTGGTATAAAGCCAGTTTGAGCACCTTCCATTGTAATCTTTTTGTATCCATACAACTTAATGCAACATCACACATCTTTTAAGGCGAGACTGCTAGAAAGTGTGAATCATTACACTCATTTGTACAATTCATCTCACTACAATGCTATGCTTTTCAGTCAGCCCTCGAGCATGCCATTCAGAACAGCTTTTAACCATTTCTGCCTTTAGATGTGTTAGAGATCTTTCTTACTGGTGTCTTCTGGTGTATTTCTGTGGATGAATTATGCTACATAAATAATTCCTTTTGCCTTCACTGTTTCATAACCACTGTTACAATGTTCACAAGATTATCAAAGAAAACATGTCAAAAGGAATACATTGGGTGTCTACAGAGACAAAAAGAGATTTATGAACCTTCATCTGCATCCCTGCAGTGGTATCAGTACAAACAGGAGCCCCTCCTGATGTCATGGAAATGAAATATGAGCAGACTGTTGTTTTATACTGGGAAGAACCCCTCCAGAAGGGACTCTGCAGGGCACAACCACCTCAAACAGGCCAGTGATATGAGCCAGAGCACTTGATACCATTAAATGGCAGCATGAGAGGGGAGTGAGATGAGGCGCAGAAAGAGAGAAAGGTTAGAACAGAGGTGTGTGGGAGAAATAATGGATGACCCACTAACGAAACTCTAGCCTTAGGATACTGACATGAAACCTGTTTATTCCACATAAGACAACAAATACTGCCACAGAACATCAGCTGTTTGCTTCAAACTTCTCACAGCCACTTTGTCATTAATAATGTATGCGTTGGAATGTTAAAATTCGAGGGGTGGACAATTAAAGGCCACATCTGAATAATCTTTTGCTGTCTCATACAGTAGCCTACATTATATCATCAAAAAGGTCTATGGTTGAGCTTTGAATTGGATCACGTACAATTTACCTACTGACTTATATCACTGGCAATATAATTTATATGTATTTGCATGATAAATATATATGTACGTATGGATTTTTATCATTAAAACACATTTCTGATGCTCCCAGCCCCCACAGGTATTGTGAAATGGTGCGGTCCATCCGACAAAGGGTTCAGATCATGATTTGATTTTATGATGTAAGACCTTGCAGTGATTTCCTCAGTCAGTGTTTGTTTTTACTTTTCTGTAATCATTCATTGGACCCCCAAGATGGGTGTGGATGGGGGGTCCATTTTAGAAAATGTTGTCCCCCTGCCCACATTTCCTAATGGCTGGCCTGTCTGTCGCCATCTTGGATTTTTTGGATCCATACCTGTAACTAACCAAACTAGCAGCTAGCATTAGGATTAGCTGAACCCTTTGCTCCAAATATGGTTACTTCTTGCTCTGAAAATCCAAGATGGTGCTGACCAAAATGCTGAGCTCGGGGCCTCGAAACAGTAGACCACAAACCAGTGGGCGACATTACAGTTGCTACATCTAAGCAGTAGATGGTTAACTGTGATAATGCTAATACTAATTTTCACTATTAAAAAACAGTCTGTACAAAATGTACTTGCTGGAAAAACTAAACATCCAACTGATTAGAGGATCTTTTAGACCAACCAAACACTGAACAAGACTTTTGAGGAAACTATGACATTTTAAACTTTGCTGAACTGTAAACACGCTGAATTTGCAACAGTTATACCTACGCCTGTAGACTATTCTGTGAATCTTTAGTTACGTTACCAAACCAATATTAGTGTACCAAGCCGTAAACATGTTTATTTCTGCTGTAGCGTTGGGCATTTTAATATGGGGGTCTATGGGGATTGACTCACCTTCAGAGGCAGTTTTAAGTGGCCATCAGAGGAACAGCAGTTTTTGGCACTCCTGTGTTGGCTTCATTTTTCAGCCGTGGAGCTTGAAGCTTGGTGGTGGCTTGAGCATTTACAAATATTAATTCAAGGTCCATTTGCTAGGTTTTTCCAGATCATTCAACCAGTTCAAGTGCTTGACAGCTTTTGAAAAGGCTGGTAATGAGACTCTGATTTCAATTTTTTGTCACATTGAAAGATCAAGAGTTAACTTTATTATAGCCTAAGATACTTGTCCTTTTTCTTTTTTTTTGGAAGGAACCAAGAAGGAACCAGTGTGCTCGGAGCAGAGATGGTTTTAGTTGACTAATGTATGAAAAACATGCCACTGTAAGAACAGTGGTTACATAAGCTTCAAAAACAGCCACAACTCATCCACGCGACAGTGACGGTCCTCAACTGACCAATCGTCGGTCTGCAGTGTTTCTACCTTTTCCACCTTTTAGTACCAGATCTGTGTGCTAGGTACCCCAACAGAGGGGTGACTAAAAATGGGGACGGTAAGGAAACTATAAATAAAATGTATTATTATTATTATTATTATTAAACTGAACTGCAGTTCAAAGCAGTGAATCTGCACCTGAGTACTGGTCCCATCTCAAGCACTGTGATGTGTTCATGTCAATTTGTCTCCAATATGCAAACAGTGGTGGGGGTAAAACAACAGCTTCAGCATTAGATTTTTAGAGACATTGTTTAATGGCCACTGGATTTTTTTCAGATTAGGCAGGTAATGTATTTCCACTTATTTTTCCCACCCCCTCACAGCTGTAATTATGTTATGACCTGCAGATATGAATCACTAACCAGCATGCTGATGACGTCCTGGCAGTGATTGTTTCTAGAGAACAGCAGCTGTGTAGAATGTGGGAGCGCTGTCGATCTGTTTAAAGGCATGTCCTGACAACACTGACTAGATCATTAGTGTGCACCTGTCAGACATCATTACACTCTCACATCTCCCCTAGTGCATCGTGACTTCGAATCACACACCTGCAGCTCAGGCTAGCCGAGGTCTCAGCTACCATAAGTCAATGTGAAATGAATAAGGTAGGCAAAATGAAGACAAGTTTCCAGCAAGTAATGCCAAAGTTGCTCAATAATTTATTCGGGTTAACATTTTACAAAACAAAATGTACATGATATAAAAACAATTTCTTGTTTGAACTTACCAACCAACCATTCAACAAACCCAGAAATACACCCAACTGTGACAAGCAAACAACTTTGGTGAGGAGTGAAAAACAATCTAAACCTGCACAGCTGAATTCTGCAGCCTTAATGTGTCAGTCCGTAAATGTCACATTTGTGGCACATGTTAACTGTAGTCCCAATGACATACCTAACTGAACATTGGGCAGTTTCTGACCTAGAATAATAACAATGGTCTTCTTTTGATCAACAAAAGTGTTGTCTTAATATTCCCAAAAGGGTATGTGGGTGAACATTATGCAACATAAAAATATGGGGTTAAGTGTGACACTGAAACTTGAAAGGAACGGGAACGATGCTTGGGCCAGGCCTGCAGGTTTCTGTTGGCACTACAGTTGTAACAAGTAGTGGTTGGTACAAAATATCCTTCAATGTTGGAGTGAGTGCATCAGTGATTGTTAATCATATATTGCACAGGTTTTCCTCTGTTGCCCCCTCTGGAGCTTTATGTTTTTCTGCTGTGCTCCCTTAAGGATAGGACGTGAGGAGAGGGAAGACGTAATCCCAAATGTCTGCCAAAAAGTCTCATGAGTGAAGGAAGGTGTTAATATTTGGAACAGACTGTTGAGGCCATCGTCTGAACTTGGTTTAGACATCCCAACTTGTCTGAAGGACTGACAAGCTTCTCTCTGGTTTCACCTACCAAAGTTCCAAAATATCACAGACATGGCTGCTGAGAAGGTCCACAGACAAGAATGGTTGCAAAGTAAACTCTATCTCCAGCACAGCTGCAACTCTCTGCCTCATCTCTTCTTCTTGCTGTGTCGGAGCATCTTCTTCCTCCTCAGGATCATCTCATATAACTTCTCCAGACCCGGCTGCAGGCCCTGACCATCCAACGCAGAGCAGCCCTGTGTGTGGTGCAGCGTGGATGAGCTCAGCTCATGGAGAGCCAGAACCTTTTCCACCTGAAACACAGGAGACACAAGACATGCTGTCAGGTCACAACCTGACACTTATTCTGGCAAATCTGATCACCTTAAAACCATAAATCATTGCCAAACAAGTCTTTCAATGATACAGACTGTTAACTACTGACTTATATTGGATTCTATAACATGACACAAATACTCTGATCAGAGTCCATGTACAGGTACACAACAGGTTTTGTTATTTTTCCAATAATGGATCTTAAAGCATGATTTCATGCTCATAAGGACAACTCTGGTGATATTTTGATACAAAGCTCCTAATAGCTGCCAAAATTTAATCTGTAACTGTCATAGATCAACGAAGAACTAATACCAGATGAGGTTTAACAAACCTTTTTAGGCAGCTTTATGCCCTTTTCCCTATATGGAGGACACAAAATGAGCTCAAACTTATTTAAGATCCACTGGAGCTACTTCTTAGTTGCCACAAAATGTTGACAGGCAAAGAGGTGATACAAGGACCCATGAAATTTGGACAGTAAAGGCCTGATTGCTCAGCCTGTTCTCATTACCAGGTCATCAAATATCCAACACTTTGTCATACCCTTTGGCACAGCTGAAACAGATAATCCGTGGTTAATGTTGTGAAACAGTGGGGGTTGGGTTTAGGCAACAAAACTACTTGGTTAGGTTAAGAAAAAATACACGCTTTACCCATGTAAAAATATGTTTATTTGTTACCAAATGTAGTGACATAAATACAACATGGTTGTGACACTTTGCATTAATAACAACACTGGTTTTTGGCTTCACATGGGGCGTAAAGTGCGGCCTCCTGGGTAATAGTATGATTTTGTTTGACAGATCCACCTCCCCTCCCTCTAAACCTATGGGCACTTTTTCACTCTTTATACCACATCAGTTGCTCTCAGCATCAACTATTGCCGCAGACCGGTCTATACTGAACTTAAAGCCCGGGGTGTCTCATAAAGACACTAAAGGGTAGGGGTAGGAATCCATATTATCTAGGGATGAGTTTTGGCCGATACCAATCCGATCCAAGCGCGTATTATACATATTCACTTATTTTGTTGTCAGTCATGTTAGAAAAGGTTTGATCAAGCGATATTACTCTAACAAGAACAACTACTTAATCAGGTTAGTTAGAATGATCCACAACAGTTGGTATGAGAAACTGACCTGTTTATTGTTAACAGGGTTAAATAAACAAACTTTAAACTTGAACATTAACATTAAATAAAAAATATAGCTGGTTTGCTTTGGCTGCTTTGGCCCCTTAATAAATAGAAAATAAATCAACACAAGAAATCTTTAAAATGTCTAACATTGAAATTAAAATAGCAGCAAGACTCCACACACTTGTGCTTTGGCCCCCTAATAAATAAAAAATAGATTAACACCACAAGACATTGTTGACATTTAACAAACAATGCAGCCTTTCCTTTTCAGTTATTTTTGTAGTGTCAGTGCCAGCCCGGTGCTGCTGTTTCCTGTGTGTCTGCATGCTGGCCTGGTGGATTGATAGTAAGTGCTGGAGCGGATAACTGGAATGGACTGCTTGAATCGCGGAGCGCTGGGCTGGCCAGAAAACCTGGATCAGACTCCATGAAAAACTGGATCAGAGTTCTGGATTGGTATTTTTCCATGCAGTCCGATCTGATGCCGATGCACGTTTTTTGCTAATATCGGCGGCCGATACCGATCCAAATATCGGATCTGGACATCCCTAATATTATCACGACACTCAAGTCATGATACAATATTATTGCGATTTTAAATATATGTTGTGATATGCTGAGTATTGTGGTATAATATATTGCGATTTCTTTTCATGTCCCTAAAGGAAAACTTTGGTAACATCTCTTTTATCTAATGAGATTAAGTTTTCTGCCTGTTCATCTCACCTCAGCCATTTTTTGCAGCAGCAAAATGCATCTAGTGGACTAAAAAGCAATTGACTATTGATATTATTGACTAATATTAATAATTTATATGATAAAAAAATCGAAACTGGGTATAATTAGATTTTGAACTGTTGGCTGGACAAAACACGCCATCTGAAGTAATCGATTTCAGTGAACATGTCACTATTTTGACATTTTGTAGACTGAACGATTGACAAAATACTCGACAACTTGATCAATAAGAATAAAAATCATTGCAGCTCTACAGTCAATTTTCTCAGTAACACACTACAAAATGACGGCTCAGATGCTAATGCAGTGTTGGCAATTATTTTGTTTCTAAAGGGAGAAAGGCAGCAATATTCCTGGTTAACAATGTTCTACTATATGATGGTTTTCATCCCTATTGGTGCCATGATCATCAACCCTAGTGAGAAAATCATCTGGCCAACACAATGTATTGCATCATTCCTTTCAAACGTATTTCTACAAGGATTTTTAAGCAGGCTTACTTGGGAATGAAATATTCAGTTGACAGTCATCAGTATATGGTCATTGTGGATGTTTTTTTTTTACAAGGCTTTGGAACACCTGCCAACATTTTTCATTTTCCAGCTGTGCTGCCACTCCTGGTGAGTTTAGTAACAAACGCACTGTCCATCTGCAGTGACCACCACCATGTCGGGGCTGATTCATATCGTAGCACGTACAAGGCCACACCATTTTAAAGGCCCAGTGTATTCTGAAGTGAACATGGACAGCAGACACACACTCTGCTCTGTTTGGTCTGTTATTAGTTTTGTTCATATAGCTTTTGTTTATGCATGTGCAGTCAGTACAATTCATCCCTGCATATAAACCAAGCAGCTATGGCGGCTTGTGGACTTCTTCATAGAGACGTACAAAGACCGTAGCACTTCATAAAAGTGTAACTTGAGTTTTACCTTGAAGTCAAACTCAGTAATGTTGCAGTTTCCATGTGTTGAATCAGTTGCAGATAAGTTTATCTCTGGCTAGCCATTTGATCTTTTATTAGTAAAAGCCAAGAACACCATGATGTAAAACCTTTCAAGACCTTTCTTGAAAATCTATCACTCGTGGATCGGGCTTGGTATTGGGGCTGCATGATATATAAAACAATATCATTGCGATTATTTGCACAGATATTGCGGTATGAGTTGCGATTTTAATGGGAATGGGAAATTTTGCAATTCATTCATACTTCATACAAACGTAAATATGATCATGCTGTGATTTTTGCTGGGGTCTGAACCAAACAAGCATGTCCTCTTATGCCATTAATGATATCTAGGCTGGGGAATCTCTGTAACACCACAATGCTTCAATTATAATGGGATGTTGACACATTTTACTTTCATCAAAAAACTGGATCCTATACGATTTGTATGTTGAACTCGGCCATGTTGTGGTTTTGATAAATTTTTTTAAATAATTGTGCAGCCCTACATGATATAATTTGAATTTTTTGGCTTTTAGTGCTAGTATGATACTCAAGCTTTAGTTCAGATACCAAAGCAATACTTTGACTTAAAAAAAAATCCCAATTTCGTGAAAACACACATCACCATTTACCAAAGCCAATACTGACATCTTGTCTTTTCCACCATACAGTTGAAAAGCTTAAGACACTCAGTTTACAGTTAAGTAATATGAAGTAATATGGACTGAAGAAGCTACAATAGCTAAATCAGCTATATACAACAATTCCAAGCCATTTATGTGACAATAATTACCTCTGAAGCTGACGCGGCTCCATCCAGGTCCTGTTTGTTTGCCAGAACCAGCACAGGTACCCCCTGGTTTTCCGCTGACCGGGTGATCCGGTGGAGCTCCACTTTGGCCTCCTCCATTCGCTCTGCCTCAGCTGCATCCACCACGAATACCAGTCCATCCGTCCTCCTGGTGTATGATTTCCAGAGGGGCCTCAGTTTGTCCTGACCGCCGACGTCCCAAACCTGGAACGTGGTGGTGTTGGTTTTGGAGTTCCCCATGGGCACTTTAATCCGCTCCATGTTGAAGCCTTTGGTGGGGATCGTCTCAACAAACTCCCGTAACTTGAGTCTGTAGAGGAGCGAGGTTTTCCCTGCAGAGTCCAAACCAATCACTACTACATGTAAAGACTGAAAGCTGGGGAGGAATGGGGTGTTGGGGGCAATTTCTGTTAACTGGTTCCCCATGTTTAAGTCCTGTAAAGTGGAATATTCCCTCTAAAGATTTACAACACAAAATTATTTCCTTTGGCAGGTCTTCCTTTTAACTCCCACGATCTTGTTGTTTTCCTGAGCCCTTGTCTAACTTGCTTTCTGTGTCCTTGGCAGCAAAAAAAGTGTATGTCTGGACACTTTGAAGGTAGCAGGAGGGACAGGGAGGGGTCGTTTGGCTAGAGAGCAGTTCACACTCCTGGCCTCACTTCAATGGCTGGTGCAGGGTGATGAGGGGATAGACTGCTGGCTGCTGTCTCTGAGGACATGAGATAAAAAAGGAGAGGGGGAGGAAAACATGAGTCAGCTATCTTTACAGGGGAACTGGGCTGTCAGTAATTAAGACTAGCTGAAACTTAGTGCAGCCCCAATCCACTATCTCTCCATGAAGACAGAACAGTACACCAAAGCCACATTTTTTCACTTTGGAAAAAACTGCACATAGAATGAATAAAGGCTCCAGGGTTAGCGCGTTTTATAAATTTAGTTTAACAATTA
This sequence comes from Epinephelus moara, assembly GCF_006386435.1. NCBI lineage: Eukaryota > Metazoa > Chordata > Actinopteri > Perciformes > Serranidae > Epinephelus > Epinephelus moara. The sequence continues at coordinate 5,022,289 of NC_065523.1, read as the reverse complement.
TTTATATCCAATTATGTGCTTGATCAAATATGACTACAGTGCTAATTCCATGTAAAAAAAAAAACAACATGTTAAAAAAAACTTGTGTTGTAAACTGCTGGTAATCTTTTGTTCTGACAGGGTGCTCAGTAAATGGTGAGGCATTGCATTTGTACGGCAGAGAGCACTGTCAGCAGATGTTGTGTTTTCTAGCTGTCTCCTGCACAGAACTAGAAAAAACAGGGACCAAATGGAGCCCTGCTCTGGCTTTTGGTGGCGTCAACCAACGCTAATGCTGAGTGAGTTAGTTACCCAATCAGGCACAAACGTTACAACTCCTGGTTGAAATTCGGTTAGAAACACAGCCACAAAACCGAAGCACAAAAGAAAAAGTTCACATGCATTCAGACATTTCTGAGCAATTGTAGTACAAACCAATAAGTTACAGTTTAGTTAGTAGCCTTAGTCTAATTCGGTAAAAAGTGTATAGTTCTTCTCTTTGTGCTTCGCGGCGGAAGGACTCAAAGGAGCGGAGCCGCCGGTCTAATCACAGACAGCCGCTCTACAAAAAAGTCAACACACGTTTAGGTTATTTGGATTTAATGTTATTATTTCTCACCTGTCGGCACTTCCAAGCTCTTTATTATAGTTGACATTGTTGCATTGCGACGAGTTTACGAACAGTATCCAAGTTTTAACACAAAAATAATCACGATATATTCCTTTTCAAAGCTGTGCCGTGCAAATCGTGCGTACGTGTCGCCTTGGTCCAGAGACGACTGGCAGTGAGAGAAGTAGCGCCGCCGCCGAGAAAAGCACGACCAACCCCCCCGCTGCTGACGTAACAGCAGCAGGAGGGACAGAGAGAGCGAGAGGACCGGGCACAATGGAACACAGATAGTCGTCTGTGACATTAGGGACTTGTGTAATCATTTAAATATACTTTATTTTGAAGCACAATTTAAAATGCTGTTTTTGAATTTGATTTGCCATTGCTGTGTTTGTATGCATTGGTGGAAGAAGTAGGCTATTAATTCCCTTTATTTGAGTTATACTAGCAATACCATAATGAAACAGTATACAACGTAAAAGGGCCCACAGGCCCATTCAGTGTTATCTAATTCTGTATAGGTGATTATATTTTCATCCAATCGCCAGACAAAATGTTGGCATTTTACATTTCTGCAAATCACAGATACGTTGCATTTGTACGTTATAGCAGATATGTTGAAACTTTAGTTTCTAAAATTGCTGTGGTTATTGTATGCTTATGTTTGGGCACAAAAAACCCTTGGTTATAGTTAGGAAAATATCATGTTTTGCCTTTAAAATTACCTCGTTTGGTACCACAAAAAGTGCAGAAAGAGCAGCAACTAAAAAAACACCCATGTTCAGCAGCACAAAAATGCTTGAAAGCAGTGTCAGGTCACTAAATACACATGTTCAGCAGCACATAATCCGCTGCAAACACCGACCACCAGTCACTAAAAAACAACAGCTGTTGTTGGTCTCAAAAAAGTGGTATGCAGCTAGATGTTGCACCATCCACCATCCTCGTGATGACAAAAACCCTTTCAAACACAGATAACGCTATAGGGCCATGACGAAGTCCCTTCTTTATGCTGCCTTTGAATTTTTACACAGAACCAAACAACGGCGGCATCTTGCAGTGCCAGTGTTTGATTTTGGGCTGCGTGCTGGCATCCCGGAGGCAAAAGAGGTGTGACGGGCATAACAAAACAGCGTCGGCCTCTAGTGTGACATGTAACTATACATCGGAAATGCTTTATAAACAATAGCAATGGCATAACATGGCAATAACAATTGTTTATCTCTGCTGTATGGCAGTTGATCTTGTCCTCTGCTGGAAGGGTAAGGAGCTCCCAGGCTTCATTGTTTTTCTAATTTGCCAACATTTATAACTGCTGTTTTTCTTTTTGTGTTAGCTGCTAACTGCTATCAGCTACTTTTTAAATCAATCCTGCCGGCACTACTACTACCTCAGATGCTTGCTTAAAGGCAAGACAGCTCTGTCCTCCCATTTTGCGATTGTAACTTTTATACAGATCGACAAGGCAGAATAATGGTGTGAAATTCCCACTTTGAAGACACAGTGTAAAAGGGGCTAAAGTCAGCACATACAGCCTACTACATTACAGTCCATACATTTGCAGAAATGTAGAATGCCAACATTTTCCTCTGGTGACTGGCCTGTATATATATTATTTTGATAATTATTGTAATTATTGATATTACTATTGTAACATTAGTATGTAAGCAGCGTTATGATGTTGCAGCATTGTGGAGCTAGTATTAACCTTTTTAAATTCTGCTTAACAGAAGAGGAGTCTTTCATGAGCGAGTTGAGGGGCTGTAGCAAGTTCAGACATGTCTGTAATAGCAGCAGGACACAGAGGACTGAATTAGAAGTATCTAAATGGCAGAGATTACATTTACAAATTTGGAAAAATTTGTGTTAGGGAATTTTATGGATATGGACACAACCAAGTTTTGATCATGTAAATACCTGTGCTGCTGCGGTCTCACATTTTCATGGGAACTGTACTTTTTCTGCGCAATGTACTCGTTACTCTTACTCACACTCAGAAGATTTCAATTTCTAATAGCAACTGCTGCAGTGGATCTGATCCATCCTGTAAAGTAAATCCCAGGGACACAGATTGCATTGAGAGAGAACAGAAGCCAGCCCTGACATGATGTCATGACTTCAGCTCTCTCTTTGTACAATCCCTGTGCACAGAGACAGCATCAACAGCAGCTGTGGAATAAGTAGAATTAATAATTATGATAGGAAAAAGAAATGTTGCTTCTTCTCCTCAAAACAAGACTTGTTCAGATTAGAAGGAGCTATAATGGCCAATTTTAAAAGGTTTCATCCTGGTCACAGCTGGAGTGCCGACAGGTCATCATGGGTCAGTATGAGCCATCTATGACATAATGGCTCAGCTGTATTGATTTGCATGATAATGGTCTTTGTTGTCCTCTCCTGATATCAGACACTCATTATGGTAACAATGTGTGTGTGTGTGTGTGTGTGTGTGTGTGTGTGTGTGAGGTCATTACTTGTTTCAAACACACACACACACACACACACACACACACAAAATAATTAAGACATAATATTTTATCATTATTGTTTGGAGCTGTTTGATCCTATTGTGGAAATCGGTTCTGATGGTCCTGATTTTAACAAGATGACCCTGCTGTCACATTATTTGTAAATTCAATGTAAAATTGATAGTATCAGCGTCATGGAAGGTTCATATTCAGATGTGTGTGTGTGTGTGTGTGACAACCTGCCAAACTGTTATCAGCTGTGTCAGGTGTGACTAGCAGGAGGAAAGATATGAGCATACATATATGTAGACACACACACACACACACACACACACACACACACACACACATGAATATGAAGCTTCCATGACGTTGATACTATCAGTATGCAGATTGTATAATTGTCGTGTCACCTCAGCAAGCATCATGTTGTCCTCTTTAACTCATGTTTGTCCCACAGGAGTGGGTTTTGTCTGTCAGTACTTTTGAAGTTGAGAAATCAAAATAAGAAAAACTGACAAGTTCCATACTTATTCAGATAGTTCTTTATTTATAATCATCATAACTTAGCTAATATTTCATATAATTTAGGACAGAGTCATTCACAGCTGTTTTATGTTACAACATGTAACACAAATAGGTAAAGATAATTCATAATAAAAACAAGGTTAAAAAAACCTGACTGTATTTATCCAAGTAAGATAGAAAATGTATTGTTTTGGTATTGTTACTGAAACTTGGGTTTGAGCTGTTGACCTGTCATTCAGTTGTGAGTTTTTGGATTGCATAATTTGTTGCTGCTTATTTTGGCTGCAAATTACATCAAACCAGTTTAGCCATTACAAGGCTGGGAGGCTTATAATCCCAAATTACACAAAAATAGAGAGCTGCTATAGAATCATCACACAGCACATTTATTTTCAGGGTAGAGCCAGGAACTGTAAAAATCTCCTCTCTAGATGATCCAGACTGAAGCCATCTCCTTCCATTGTTACCTCTTTTGGAAAGATTATTCAGACTAAACTGCCCCCAAAACAACCTCTGTGGTTTAAATGAGGGGAAACTTACCAGCTTGACCAAATGTTCCTGCCTAATAAAGAAGCAGCTTCCTTTTCTTTCATGTCCTTGTGCAGAAGTGGTTGATTTGTTTTCCTGATCCCAGAGCAGTCAGCCAGGCAGGCCATCATTCCTTATTGCACAGTGAAGTAGTGCACTCTGCTGTCCGCAGGAGGAATGGCAGCCCTGATGGGTGTTCTGACATGACCAACCTTACAATGAAGTAAAAATATTTGGTGTTATTCATACATAGCTCCACTTTATGTTGTGTGTGCTTTTGATCTTTTCTTTGCTTGATATATAGCTTTAAATAGATTATGATATATTATCATCATATCATTAGCAACAGCTCCAGGCTCCTGAAGTCCTGCACAGACCCACTGAGCGGGATAGTTGAAACCATCTTCAACTTGAGCCTGAGGCTGGGGAAAAGTACCACAGGTGTTGAAGACATCCTGCGTGGTACCTGTGCCCAAGACTCTGCACCCCAAGGACTTCAGCAGCTTCAGAGCGGTGGCATTAACATCGCACCTCATGAAGAGTCTGGAACTCCTGGTCCTGTCTCGTCTCCGCCCAGCAGTAGGCCCTTCAATGGACCCACTGCAGTTTGCCTACCGGCCTGACACTGGGGTGGATGCCGCCATCATCTTTCTCCTGCATAGAGATCTTTCTCACCTGGAGAAGCCCAGAAGCTCTGTGAGAATCATGTTCTTTGACATCTCCAGTGCTTTCAACACCATACAGCCTGCACTTCTGAAGGACAAACTGGAGCACATAGGGGTGGCTAATCACCTCACATCCTGGATCCTGGACTACCTCACGGACCGGCCGCAGTATGTCAGGACCCAGGATTGTGTATCGGACTTGGCTGTCTGCAGTACGGGGGCCCCACAGGGGACGGTGCTGGTGCCATTCCTCTTCACCCTCTACACTTTTCATACGACACCCCCACCCGTCATCTGCAGAAGTTCTCCGACGACTCTGCCATCGTCGGCCTCATCACAGATGGGGACGACAGGGAGTACAGAGAACTGAACCAGGACTTTGTGGACTGGTGCCTGAGGAACCACCTTCAGATCAATGTGGGGAAAACCAAAGAGCTGATGGTGGATTTCCGCAGGCACAGACTCCTCCCCCCAACACCGGTGAAGAGCTGATGGTGGATTTCCGCAGGCACAGACTCCTCCCCCCAACACCGGTGAACATCCGGGGAAAGGACATTGAGATGGTGACATCTTCTAAGTACCTGGGTGTTCATCTTAACAATAAACTGGCTGCTGAGGCGGCTCAGGTCTTTTGGAGTGCAGGGGGCGCTCCTGAAGACCTTCTTTGACACTGTGGTGGCATCAGCCATCTTTTACGGAGTGGTCTGCTGGGGCAGCAGCGTCTCGGCTGCAGATAGGAAGAGACTGGACAAGCTGATCAAGAAGGCCAGCTCTGTCCTGGGATGCTCTCTGGACTCTGTGCAGGTGGTGGGAGAAAGGAGGATGACAGCCAAGCTGTCATCTCTGAGGACTAATGACTCCCATCCTCTGCAGGAGGAGATAAAAGCTCTGGAGAGCTCCTTCAGCGATAGACTGATTCACCCAAAGTGTGTGAAGGAACGCTATCGCAGGTCCTTCCTGCCTGCTGCTGTCAGGCTACATAACCAGCACTGCTCACAGTGAACTGCACCATGAACACTTTAGGGAAACCATAATAAGCATTACTGTCCCCCTTGTTGTTGTCTATCTGCACATAAAATCAATTTGCACTAAATATGCTCACTTTAATCCACTGCTCATTATTATCATTATTATTATTATTATTATTATTATTATTATTATTTATTGCTGTTTCTTGTATTTTTTGTACTTTTATTGCATGCCTAGTTTTTCAAGTTTTTTAAATTTTGAAATCTTGAATCTGACTCTTTCCCCCTTTTCTGCTGTAACACTGGCATTTCTCAATTGTGGGATCAATAAAGGTGTATCTTATCTTATCTTATCTTATCTTATTTAATATTAAACTTTTAACTCAGCATTCCATAAAATTTTAATACAAGGTTTTTGTTTTTCATGAGGTTTTCTTTTTGACTTTTTTTCAGATGCCAGTTTTATCTAGTTTAGATTTTTTTTGTTTTGTTTTGGGGTTTTTTCCCCTGCATTGCTCTTCCCCTTATGTCCCATATCAATTACCAACAGTGTAATTGTCCACAGTGTTTGTGAAAAGGCTCCTTATTTGACGGGTTGATGCAGCCTATGACTCAGGTATAAAGATATTATTGTTTTTAACAGCCCAGTCCCCAGAGGAAATTGTGGGCATTGTATGTTTCTACAAAACAAGAATGCGTTACATTTGCATGTTTCATATATATCTTTCAAAATTTCAAAAGTAATGTAGTATATGAGCTGACTTTGTCATTGGGAGGTGGAGGGGATGGTTGATGAAGTGACACCTAGGCAAGACACCCTTGCCAAGCTGCAGACCACCGTTTGAGACCAGCAAACAACAAAACCAGTTGTGTGTTAGTGACCTGTTTCTTTTTTTTCCAGTGGCTTATTGGGCACCAAAAGTGGGTGTTGTTTTATAGTGGCCCGTTTCTGTTGTCCCGGCAGATTTTAAGGCATCAATTGCAGGTGTTTTTAGTGACCCATTACTTTTTTCTGAACAGCGTTTTGGCCACTAATAGTAGACCAGATAGTACATACAATAGTAGACCAATATTTTTTAGCAACCCATGGCTGTTTTCCTGGCAGCTTTTTAGGCACACAGTGTGGGTATTTTTTAGCGAGTCATTCCTGTTTTTTCCGCAGCTTTTTGTGCACCAGTTGTAGGTGGGGTTTTTTAGCGACCTGTTGCTGTTGTCCCAGCAGCTTTTTAGGCAACAATTGTGGGCGTGTTTTTATAGCCACCCATCACTGTTTATCCCGCAGCTTTTTGGCACCAAAAGTAGTTGGTTTTTAGTGAATCCATTGCTGTTGTCCTGGTGGCTTTTAAGGCACCAATTGTGGGTGTTTTTGACCTATCACTGTTTTTCTAACAGCTTTTTGGTCACTAATAGTCTGTATTTTTTAGCAACCCATTGCTGTTTTTCTTGCAGCTTTTGAAGCACTCATTGTGGGTGTTTATATAGCAACCCATCGCTGGTTTTCTACCGGCATTTTAGGTACCAAAGGTGGGTGTTTTTTAGTGACCCATTCCTGTCTTCCTGGTGGCTTTTAGGTACCCAATATGGGTATTTTAAGCAAGTCATTGCTGTTTTTCCATTTGGGTATCAAATGTGGGTGTTCTTTAGTGACCTTTCACTGTTTTCCAGGTAGCTTTTTCGGCACCAAACGTGGATGTTTTTAGCAAGTCGTTGCTATTTTTCTATTGGGCATAGTGACATGACAAGCAGTATTTTAAGCCAAAACTATAATTTACTGAAATGTAAAGAAATGTGAGGTATCAATGTATCTGCTACATAATTATGCGCAAATGTAACATACCATTGATTTGCAAACTTACAATGCCAACATTTTTTCTGGTGATTGAGTTGTGTTTGATGTTGTTGTTCATAAACTTACTGCTGACAGTATGCAGGAGTAATTCTCCTGAAGTTAATATCTGCTGTATGGCTATGGAAAATGCATGAGAGAGTTAATAAGAACATAAACCCAGGATCACACAGAGAATCACACACACACATCGGGAGGTGGGACCATTGTTAGTGAGCCACGGGGGTTGTGAACAATGATTTATCCTTCCTACCTTTCTGTTTCTCTCTTACAAAAGCTGCCCAGGAGAGCATTATGTTGCCTGGAAACTTGCCTGGACCTTAACAAGGTCAGAGACAGGAGAGAGGTAAAGAGAGACTGACACCTCAGCCTCCACCAGTCCTCCACTGTGAATTCCACAGCTGCTTTTTCTCCAGGTTTAAACACAGGTCAGGTGAGTAAATGCTCTTATGTGCTCGCTCATTATTTCTCAGGTGTCACTGCACTAAATTGTATTGACTGCTGACGCATATTTAATTTTCTTTCAGCAAAAAATTGCATGTTTTATCTCATGGCCATGTGTCTTACCCAAATAGGCTACATGATATAGAAAGTATAGTGTATTTGCAGATTAAGCAAAACTATTCCCTTGACTTATACATTAAATTGGGTTAATTCAGACACCAAAGATCTTTGGTTACAGCTAGAAAATCTCGCAGTGTAAGCTATGTGATTTGGAAGGATTGGAGAGTGAGTTTCTTCTGTACTCTATGATGACTTAAGAGTGTCAACTTTTCATGAAATGGATCACAAACAAATACATTTAAAATGTATAGGTGATCAGAAATCATAAAGACTGTTTAATATTACTGTCATTATGTTTGCCATGAAGCAAAGACTGTCCAGTTAGGGTTTACTTTAATTTCCACAGAGGGTTACAATCCCATGATTTATGGGTTATATAAGAAACCAACAAAAACTTCTGAAAAACATCATGTGAAGTGATAATCTTAATTATTGGACTTTTTCATTAGAAAATGTGTATGTGCTGCATTCTGTATCTGGTTTATATGAAATGCAAACCCAAGCAGGCCAGGCATATTTAGATGCATGATACAGTAATTAAATTGAATAATCATCTTATTAATAAAATAAGTCAAAGTAGTGATTAGCTGTGATAGGATATCCAATGTGTGCCAGCCAGGTGACAGGAGTGGCACTGAGAGTAATACAGGAAGAGATCAGTAATCAGAGGAGCTGACAGTGGTTGGGAGTTACTGTATCAGGTGACTGTAATGTCAGATCAAAACCTGTAGACACAATGCAGTTAGACAGAGAGGAAGCAGCTGTACATCTAAATATTATTTTGGTAATAGAACAAAATATCTTGTATTGTATGTGGATTAAGCTACCTGCTACCTTTTGACATTTAAAAGCTGTTACCACAGCACTAACTGCTGCTGTTTTATCAGCTGAAATAGATTCAGTGTTGTACCAGCTACTTCATATGCTGTCCGCAATCCATTTAAAGTAATACACCTTAGGATACTGGTTTATTTGCAGCCCAGTCGCCATAAGAAAATGTTGGTGTTCTGACAAATGGAGCTACCTGCTCAGAATGACCTACCAGTAGCAAAGAATCTATCAGAATGGACTACAAGTTCTATAAATGTAGGTAAAAGTAGAGCAGCTCATTCTGTCAAGTAGAAATATCTATCACAATGTGGTTAAAAGTAGAGTAGGCCATTATATAGGATAGGAATTATCCATCAGAATATGCTACTACCTCTATAAATGTGGTTAAAAGTATGGTTGTGTCACCTGGTATGGTTTTGGTGGGTTTATTTCATCACTTAAACGCACCATGAATGAGCAGTTTGTGTTAGTAGGTCATTCTGAGTGGTAGCTCTATTTGTCAGAACCATGTGTAAGAGCCAAATATGTCCTTTCATTTAGCAAACATTAATTTTTATTTACCATGTGAGTACATGGGGTGGCTATGTGCTGGTGTTTTGGGCTTAGTCAATAAAGGTCAGAGGGACATTGTTGCCGCCAGGTGTTTGAACCGGAATGGCAAATGGTTTTTGACCGTTGTGGCACGGAAGACTGTTCGATATGCTGAAAGCTGTGTTTTTGGTTTTTAGGATGAAAATGAAGAAATGGACAATTATTCAACCTTAGGCATGCTGGTCATTTCCTGGAAATTATTACAGGTCATTTCCTGAATGTAACACAACAAAGGGAAGCTGTGGTATTAACCCTGGGCAGGTTTCCAGACTATCAAAGGGCTGACATATAGAAACAGCCAACCATTCACACTCATATTCACACCTACAGCCAATTTAGATTCACCAGTTCATGTAACCTGCATGTCTTTGGACTGTGGGAGGAAGCCCATGTACCCAGAGAAAACTCTGACACGGGGAGAACATGCAAACTTTGCATGGAGGGGCTCCCCCACTCCAGGGTTCGGACCCACACCAACTCATGTACAATGATGTAATAATGTGCGAACATATCTGTGGTTTGCATAAAAGTACAATGTCAGCATTTTTTTTGGCAATTGGCAACAATGGGACACAGAAAGCGGATTAGGCCATGTTGAACTGCACTTAGAGGAAATTCAGAAGGAGCTTTACAATGTTACACAATTAGAGGAATCACACCCAACACCTTAAAGAGTCCCGTGATTTAGTGTTGCACTGTCATAAAGTTGGGTAACTTGGGAGAGACACATTCAAAACAGAATGGTTACAATCAATGCATCAGTGGCTATAAGACCTTATGTCAAGCCCCAAACACACTACATTCCCATAATACAACTCAATAGCATCTTCCCTGCATGGGAAATGCCACTAACTCCACATTATAATGCTCACAATAATAATGATAATAATAATAATAAAAATCCGTCATGAATTGGAATAGTCTAGCCCAGGGGTAGGCAACCTGTGGCTCCGGAGCCACATGTGGCTCTTTAGCCCCTGTCCAGTGGCTCCTTGAGCCTTTGAGAAAAGAAGTCTATGGAAATTCATTCTATGAATCCAAATGTTGCTGAACTTCGATAGCAGTGGCTGGTTAGCTATGGATGCCAAATCCAAAAAAGTAAATTGAATAAAATAGAGAATGTAGTAGTGCGTGGACAGATTTGTTTGCTCTCACTGCCAGCTCTGCAAAATTTAAGTACCAGATAATTATTTATAGTGCCCTGCACAGTGTCCACCTTGTGGTAAAACATATTAACAAATGCTTATTTAGACCATAAGTATACGCTAATTTAGACTTAATAGGCTATTTACTTTGATTATAAGGCTCAAACATGTTTTGCGGCTCCACACAGATATTTTTGGTCAAAAATGGCTCTTTTAATGGCAAAGGTTGCAGACCCCTGGTCTAGCCCAAGTCAAGATACATGTTGATGATCAATCTATTCACAAGACAAAATGATGGATTGTATGTTTCTGCAACCCAGGGAAACATTACATTTGTATATTATTATGTAGTGGGTACATTAAAATTTATGTTTTGACAACACTGTGATGAATAAGTGATTAGGTTTAGGCACAAAAACCACTTGGTTATAGTTAGGTAAAGATCATGTTTTGAAATACGTAGTTCTGGGGACACTATCCCTAAAGACCGTTAAAGACTGTTCACCTTTGGGGGCTAAAAAGCTGCTGGAAAATGCTGCAACGACTGCTGTTTTTGTTGGTCTGAAACAGCGGTGGTTTGCAGGTTAGTAGGTGTTTTGCCTAGGGGCCACGCCATCCACCATCTTTCCAGCAGCAGGCAGCATATTGCAGCCTCAGAGCCAAATATTTAGCATGCCAAAGCTGCTCTGTGTCTGCTGGGTATGTAAATAGGCAACTGTTTGCTAACACATTAGCCTTATCAACTGAAAAGTTGATAATATGTTGGTGTTATGTTTGAACCTTGTTCCCCCAAATGGCCTCAATACATGTTATTGCAGATATAAATACTCAATTTGATGTATATTGTATATTTTTTTGTACATTGTATATTTTGTATATTCCACTTTCTTGTCTAATTTTTGAGTATTTGTCAATAGTGGTACAATAAGAGCAAGTCTACCGAAGTCAAATTCCTTGAATGTACACACATACTTGGCCAATAAAGCCTATTCTGATTCTGATTCTGATTAACAATTAGCATTTAGCTTGCAGCAAACCATGGTTGTTTTTGTTCTTAACACAATTAACAAAGTCAATCATCCAGTGGTGAATACTCCTCCAGCTGTAGCTGTACATTGGGATGTCTGCAATGCACTGGGAGGCTAGACGGCGTCAGAGTGCTGTGGACCGCAGGATGGCCAGAGACAAACAACAGGTAAATAACAACACAACCAGATCCTGTGTACCTTAGTGCTTCAATCATATTCTCCTGTAGGACTCATGCATTTGCATCTATGGTGATATTTCAAACAGTGAAAGCATTTACAGGAGTGTTGTCGTTATTAATTTAGAGTAAGTAATCATTTAACAATCTAGAACAGCATGTGCATCATTTACTGTTTGTGGACGATGTAGACAACAATTAAAAATGGAACTTCTACAGTGGGCATTCAATTCTTAAGATATTTCTTTCAAACCAGAGGCCTATAGACTGGTAGGTGAAAGGTTGATCCAGCAGTCTGTCTGGTCTACTTTATTATTGAACAACAGCAGGGCTAATTTGAAACTGAGAAGGGACATGTGACACCCCAGCATGGGGTCAAACTTGTTTCCTGTGGGAATCTGACAGCTTGTATCCTGTTGCTGATATCCAGGATGTATTCAGACCAAAAACCATATTTGTTTTCTCAGTTGGATTTAGTAGTTACTCTGTTTCATTTTTTGAGACCTGAGTTAAGACGCATTGACTTCAATTACATATACATTTATTTCAAGATAGGACACTAATAGGCACTTGAAAGAAACAAATGAGAATTACAGTCTAGGAACCAAACAAATTGCAGTTTACATCCATCTGTCCAGACTCATATACAATATGTAGTGAAGACTTTGACGGAATTTAATAAAAGGTATTCTGTGTATTTTGTGACTAAACATGTGCTTCACACACATCTTCAACCTGGCAGCACAGAAGATCTTTACAGTCAAAACAGTTTCAAGATTAATGTCACCAGTTCAGTATATGACCCAATGTCTCCCCTTCTGTTTCTATGATGCTGAATAAAATCCAGAAAACTTACAACTTACAAACTTACAAGCTTGCCATTTTCTTTTAACTGTGCTCTTTTGCACTGGTTTGCTGTATTTGGAGTGTTTACTTCAGGTTACCTGTCACTTTACAGCTGCTGCAGAGGGATTCTGAGACCAGCTGCAATGCAACAGAGTCAAACACAACACAGGAGCAAACAGGTATCACTATTCTTGACATGGATATATTCAGAATGCAGTTGGACAATGAAACATCTATCACCATTCATCAAAAAACGCAAGTTGTACTTCCTATTTTGAGAACAGCTTCCTTTAAGGATGAGCTGAAGCTGATCATCAAATACCTTTTTTTCCACTGCAGAAACTCCTGTATCTATTACCATGAGCGTTTTTGTTCCACTGTCCTTGGGTCGCTTTGGGGACAAGTGTCTGGAACTTAATTTAAGCACTGCTCAGGAGGTGATACTTGATGCTGTTGCGGCTGGAAACAAGATTGATGAGTGCAGAGTTTGTGTAGTTTGCTGAACAACAAAACAGTTAGCAAAAAGAGGCTAAACGGCTCTGCAGAGCTAAAGATCACAGCAGAGTTAGTGATAACCAGTGTTAATTTTGACAGCGTTTTAAGATTTACTCCTACTTTTGAAATGAAAATGCTCATTGGTTTTAGTCACATTTTAATCATTTTTATCCTTCATAGTTTTAGTCTAGTTGTAGTCGACGGAGATTAATGACATTTTAGTCAACTTTTAGTTATTATGTTTATATATATGTTTTGTTTTTTATCTTTAAACAAATCCAGTGAGGCTAATTCATGTATCAGAAATTAGAATCAAGGTGACAACTACAAAAACTTTTTACACACTTACAAACTGTCATTTCTCCAGCAGTTTTTGACAGGTTTAAGGGGTGGTGTACGAGCACACACTTACTGATCGTCTGTTGAAAAGCTCAACATCTCTCAATTTATGCTCTCAAACGCTCTGACACCACAAATAACTAATCTGAGAGGATTTGTACCCAGGTTCATTGTAAACTCTGCTTTATCGCTGTCTCTGTTGAGAAGCAGAAAAACAACGAAATTTCAGCCTGAGTTCCTTCTTAATTTGCAACATATTAGTCTGGAGGTTTAAAGTTGTGTCCTCTCACAGAGTCGGTGATTCAAACTATACTTTCATCTCTGTCAGAGAAAACTGATCTGACTTCAGACTGTTTACTTACAGCACAGCTACACTCACAAATAACTGAGCATCTGCCTGTCAAACAGCATCAAACCATAAACCTGCTCAAGTCCAGACTGAGTGGAGTCCTGTGGAGATCAACAGATGTGAAGACTGGTGGCCGGTGGCTCCTTGCTCCACTGCTGTTCAGCAGCTAACAGGTGTAGCTGCTATCAGCCACCGCTGCAGCTAACAAACTCCACAAATCCATTCAACAGCTCCACCATCCACAATCAGACACACATGGCTGACTGTTTACTGCTGAATTACGGCTCACAACTTGCACCTGCGGCTGATGCTGCTCCGCTGTGAGTGTTTTTGCTGGCTAGTGAAACTACTGTTTATTGGGATTTACCAGCCTGTCACTCATGCAGCATTTGAGGACAGCAACAAGCACTGCTGCTCTCAGCTTTCAATGTCCGATAGCCCACCACTAATATTTTTGTCACATCTCATCACTGAAAATCAAACATAGATTTAATCTTAGTTTTTATTATCAAAATCTTCTTTAAGCTCATCATCATCTTATTTTTGTCATGGAAAAAAGGCAGTTGAAGAAAAATCTTCATCATAGTTTTAGAAATTAACACTGGTTATAATTCACTGTAGGTTTATCACTATGAGCCACACCCAGCGATTTCATCTATTGTTCACATGAAAGTATTGGTTAGTGCAGCTTTAAGCTAAGGAAGACTTACTAAGCCTGCATCCAGTATTTTATGTGTTGTTTCCAGTTGGAGGCCAGTGTCCCCACTGTAAGGGCAACCTGAAGACACAAGTCCATCACAGTGCCAAGGTCCCCAACAGATACTCAGTGAGTATGATGAATCAGCTTCTAGTTGCACGATCACCTACAGTGGGGCAAAAAAGTATTTAGTCAGCCACTGATTTTGCAAGTTCTCCTACTTAGAAAGATGAGAGAGGTCTGTAATTNTTGCAAAATCAGTGGCTGACTAAATACTTTTTTGCCCCACTGTATCTTAGGAGAGAACAACTTGCTTGTAAAAGCAGAGCATGTTTTTGAGTATTTTCAGAGGAGTAATGCCTGTTTATCTCACAGTCTTTACAGTACGCCCAGCAGTGGTGAAGACGAGGAGAAAGATCACTGTTCTCTGATAGCCACACTGGATTACCGGACCATGTTTGGAGGCTCTGAACAGCAGCTCTGCAGTTGGTTTTGTCAAGACTGCATCAGTGGAGATTATCAAATAAAATCACATCACATTTTTGGTCATATACACAGTCTGACATGTAGTGAGATTTTTTTTGTGCCTAGCTTGGGAAAGAAACTAATAAAACAAAATACTATAAAATAAAATATTTTTAAAAAGCTAACATTAGGGGTAGCCTTTACTGCTGTTCTTCATCCTAGCTCTGAGTTTAGTCTAGCCTAGCATACCTTCTTATTCTCTGTGTTGACTGTTCTGCTGTTGTAGATTGGGTGTCTTCTCAGATTATAGAGGCTGCTAGGTTTATAATTAGTAGATATGGAGTCCACACGTTTAGATAAAATATATGGCAAAGTAAGTACAGACTATCAGACTGATAGTCCAGTTTACAGCATTGAAACTGGCTCCCTCCCCTACTGTATTACGCATGAGTTCTCTTTCATTAAATATGTGAACCTCAGAAACCAGATCATTCAAACTACTTGCAGTGGTAAACGGTTCCATGCAGCATCTGATAAAGTCTTACAAAACAAATATCTAGGGAACTCATAATTGTATCACCATGCCCTCAAGCATGCAGACTACCAAATTTCTCCAGTAACAGTAACATAAGGCATCTTGTTCAAATTACTACCTTATGTACTGCCAGTTCTACTAATGAAAGCTGCAGCCCTAAAAGGTCCTCACATTTGATTTTCTATAGTGTACCTACTGTATGTCAACTGTGTCTTGGTCTTGAGTATTAAAGGACCACAACAGAAATTAGGTATTCATTTAACTTTATTGTGTTATCCAAGGCATTTTAATTTAATATGTGTTTGGTGTAATGTATGTTTGACCTTTTAAGATGTCAAATAAATAATAAAAATAATGCTACCTACTGCTTCTAGCTGAAGGCAGAATAAAACAACTTATCCCATGATTTCATTTGTTTGTATTTTCAACACAGCTGCACCAGTCTGACAAAACTATGGTGCAGTTTTCACTAACTTAACTTACGTACTTGTATTACAACAAATTTACTGTAACCTACTTTTTCAGCTCATGAAACTAGAATTACCACCTCATGGTTGTATGCCTCTGCGAACCACTCAAGTTGCAGTTACAGTTTACATCCATGTCTGTCCAGGCCCATGACAGTTTACAATGCTTATATGTAAAATATAATACAGATGTTGTTGCAAAGAAGCTACAAATTCTAAAACACGGATGTTTAACACCCCCCCGTATCTGACCACGTCTCCCCTTCTGTTCCTGATATATGGCAATGAATAATGGCCAGAAAAGTGTTTTTACAGAACATCATGATGTCACAGTGAAATTGACCTTTAACCTTTTAGATATAAAATGTCATCACTTTATCCTTTCTCAGACATTTGTGTGAAATTTTGTCATTACTAGTATATGAATTCTGGAGTTATGGACAAAAACCTCTTTTGTGAGATCACAGTAACCTTGACCTTTGACCCCCAAAATCTAATCAGTTGATCCTTAAATCTAAGTGGATGTTTGTGACAACTTTCAGGAAATTCCCTCAAGGCGTACTTGAGATATCTCATTCATGAGAATGGGACCGACGCAAGGTCAGAGTGACCTTTGACCCTCCAAATCTAATCAGTTCATTGTTGAGTCCAAGTGGACATTTGTGCCAAATTTGAAGAAACTCCGTCAATGATGTTTTGAAATATCGCATTCACGAGAAGAGGACGGACATAAGTATGGATGTATGGCCGGACATCTCGAGAACATAATGCCCTCGGCCACAGCTGTCACCAGTGCAGAGGCATAACAAATTACAAAAACAAACAGTAGGTGAGTAATATTAGATGCACTGAAAGTTACTGAATAGTGATTTTCAGACAGAGATCATATTTGAAGCAACACAAACTATCACACCATTTTCACACGTGTGATTACTTTCAATAACAACAGCTCTGAACTGAGATCAAAATATATTCAAGTCCTCAGGTGGCATTTCTGCTCCAGTTTTCATACTGTAACAGTATGCTCACTGCTTTAGTGCTGCCGTTGGCCTCTTATCAACATCCACTCAGTGTCTTTTTTCTGGGTTTCCTCCATGGTACAATTCGATCTGTAGAACTGTTAAACCATCAGTGAAGACAGTGAAATTAGTGCACTTGTTCCCATCCTTCTTTCCTTCATACTAAGATGAGGTATAAAAAGTCCATTCTTTATTTAGTCACTCAGATTCATCTTGCCTTCTCAGCTGGGCTTCTCATCATCCATCCATCTAGAATGAGTGTTAAGGTATCCTGACATCACATTATAAATATCCAACATTTCAATGACACAGTTCATGGGAGAAAAAAAAATTGCACCTCACAAAAAGTCCACATGTCCACAGTTTCTGTTCATCAGTTCGTCTGTGTGTCCTTCCATCCACAGTCCATCCATCAGGTGGGTGGGGGCTGCATACTGTGTGGTATGGTGCTGTTTGCTCCACAGTCGATGTACTCATATGTCTCCAGGGAGAGCTGCTCATAGTGGGCCAGGTAGTACACTGTCATAGACATCCTGAAGTAAAAGGACAAATCAGCACAATTATACTCATACTGACAACCACCTGAAAACAGCGGGAGCACAAATTTAAAATCCTGACGTTTTAACATCTTGGACTTGATTTTAAATTCAAAAAATAACCTGTAGATGGTAAGACTGGACATTTGCTATGTTTTTCCTTACAGACCAAAACCAACAATCCATGTAAGACCAAAACACACCAGCAGCGAATAACGCACATCAGAAATCGCCCCTGTTATTTACAATGTACAACCCTACACTCATTTAGCCTAGCATCTTTTCAAGGTATTTAATTTGATATGGCTTTTTATATGCTATTCTAAACACATGTGCAGTAGGTGATATGGCCGGAATTCTGGAGTTTTAACAGCGGTATTGGCTGTAAAAATGAAGTCTGGCATAAACCCTGTTACGAACAGATCATGTTTTAGCCTTAAATACCCACTTTTTGTGGCATTATCCCAGCAGGAAATAGAGCAATGTCTCAGTAAAAAACAAAATCTTTTTGTGGCATTAAAACAGCCCACATTTGATGCCTAAAAAGCAGCTGTAAAACAGTAATGACTCGCTAAAACACAACCGGTATTGCTGTTTGTTGGTCTCCAACAGTGGTCTGCAGCTTGGTTTGCGTCTCACCTAGTGATAACGCCATCCACATTCCCCTCCACCTCAGCTCATATACTACGCCAGTTTAAAAACGCTGATATAATACATCTGAAACATACATATGTAATGATGGTTTTCAGGAGAGTAAAATGCCAACATTTTCTTCTGGCGACACGTCTCACTTTCATTCAAAGCAGCAGCAACAGTGAAGTCCAAAAGAGTAAAATCTACAACACTTCTCTCACTGTTGGATGCTGCATGGAGTTAACACAGTCTTTAAGCTGTAGTCAAATAAAGGCAAACACAGTGTTGTTTTTCTTTCCCAGTCTGAGATGTGTAACTGTAGCACTGTGGAGGATTGTTTAATCTGTTCACCAAGAGTCACATGAGCATTGGCTTCACAGCACAAACTGGGGCAGAAGTCAAGACACATACTGTAAATGGATTTTCCTCTGCTCTCTGGCATGAGTCTCAGCACTGACATTAGTGAAACCATCCTAAGAATGATACTGAATAAGAGACGTAAACAGAAGTGGAAACACGGGGATTATTCAGATAGTTTTGATTGTAATAATAGTTTTTAGGTCCCTAAAAATGACATTCAGAGTAAAACAAGCGCAAATTCTCAAAAGCTGTAACTTCCATCCCAAATTTAATCCTCCAAGGGCAAAAACTGTGGCAGCAAAAGGCTGAGGAATTTTTTGTCGATTTATTAACCCACTGATCAAGCAACCTGCGAGTTGCAGCTAAAAATATTACAGAGAAACATTTTAGCATCTCAAACCATATTAGCAAGCGCTCCAACCATTCAGTATTCTCCTGACTTTTAACTTGTCTTTGTTGTATGTTGGTGCCCTGACACATGACTGAACATAATATGATACTTACTGTAGATGCAGATACAGAATGTGGACAGGCAGAGAAGCTTTCCTGCAGTAGTTACTGCAGGGAAAGAGTGGTAAAAACAGCTCGTGAGTGGTAGTGCCAAAAATGTACATTGTACAGGATTTATAATAATGGCAATATTGATAATCCATGTTTTGAACTGATGAAGCAGATGATAATCACAAACAGACAGTAAGCTGAAACAGGAACATATCATATCTCTGGAAGACAAAGCTAACTGCTATCAGGTTAGCTAATGTAACAGGTTCTACCAGTGTGCAGCATACACATGTAATTCAAAACCAACAGCTCTATCCCATAGTGTGCACAGAGCTGAGAAGCTCTGGAATACAGTTGGATGACCACCACTATTTAAATGCAAACCTTTTCTTTGATGTTTTACAACTTTTTTAATCTGAATGATAATTTGCACACTTCTTTAGCTTGAGCACAGCTAGGAGTCCTGTCTTTAACTGTTAGAGCACACTGAGTCTTAATGAATAAATCAACAATGAATTTAGTTTGTTTTTTTTTACTTTGAAATGAAGAAAAATAATCTCTTCTAAACTCACGTGTCCTTTGTACTTTCAGAGCAAATATACCTACGGTGGACAGGCTGAGTGATTATCTATGCTTTGATAAAAACAAAGTTAACTGCCAACACCGTGACCAATTTATCACCTCCCATGGAGTTTATCAGAGGTAAAAACACAGCATTTTTGTGAACGCTACATTTTAGAGTTGGAACAACAAAACTGCAATTTGCTATCATTTCAAGAGCTGTTAATAACTGACAGAATTGTGCTATTAGAAAGTTACAGTAAGACTGGCAGCTCACCTCAGATCAGGGTCTGTCAGTTTGATGGGGATCACAAAGGAATACTGGAAGGAAGTCAAGAGGCAGAAGCAGATCATTGACAAAACTATTCAAACTGCACAAAAGTTGCATTTTAATTGAGCATAAGAATAGTTTAGGCAGGACACAGTGGGTGTTTCTCAATGTCAAGGCAGGATCCTCAAATGGCCGAATTTGAAGGATGCTACATCATTGACCCCCGCCGAAGGACTGTTCCAATGTCAAGGATCCTTCCGAGTTTCACGAAGGACTGAGTCCTTCTTTCAGAGAAGTTCCAAGGATGCATGTGTGGATCAGGCGCACCGGATTCGTTTCAGAAGTGGGGGGGCCAAAAAGTGCTGTGCATCTGGGGCTTGTCACCGTGTGGGCGTGGCTACCTGTGTAATGTCCAGTTAATAAGTTGCCGCTGTTGCGCAAGCTCACACTCAACTCAGGCTGTACTTCAATCCCTGATCACTACGCACTTGTAACTAGTCCCTATTATTAACTGGACATTACACAGGTAGCCACGCCCACACGGTGACAAGCCCTAGATGCACAGCACTTTTTAGCTCCCCCACTTCTGAAATGAATCCGGTGCGCCTGCCCCCCCGCTTCCGGCGCCATTGGTGTGGATCCTCCACAGGTATAAAATCCCCAGAATGCTTTGCACAGGATTTACTGGAAGTGAGGGCGGGGCCTCTGTAATGAAACCTGCACCAGCAGAGCTTGGCAGGATTTAGACAAATATGTCTTTTATCTGGATTAATGGCTCCAGGAGTTTTTATCATACAGAAACCTCTTTCCAATGTGTCCATTGCTGAAGAATAAGATTTTCAAAATAATGTTGATTTAGATAAAACATAAACATTTATAAATGAATCATTTACAGCAGAGATTGAGTGCTGTGTCCACCTTCCCTCCTCCTTCGACTGTTCATGTGATAATGACATGATAATTGCTCTAATTCTTTTGGTTTCAATTGGTGTGTCTTTTGGGGAAATCACTGCGAGAACAGCCACAGTAAAAACATTAGGATTACCCAGCAGTATAATGTGAAATGGCACAGTCAGCTGTGTCAAAGCAGCACAGCTCATCAGATCAGATCTGTTCATATTACTACAGTGGAGTGTGTGGTGACACACACATAAAATATGGATCACTTTGAAGTGATTCTGTGTGTGAGTCTGTGTATATACTGTTAATGATAATTTAGAACTATTTTTCAACTGCTTTCTTTACCTCATTACTCCACTTACTCTTAAATATGATCCAGAAATATATTCTCCCTAAAAGTCACGAGACTCTGAAAATACTGCTACATTTGTTTGTACAAATTGTACAAAAACATCAGAGAGTGCCAACATCCTTAACTGGGAGGGATCCTTGACTTTGAGAAACACCCAATGTCAAGCTCAGCTCACATCCCAGCTACATCAGCTGATCTCAAGCTCATTGATGGAGGGGAGTCAGCTGATAGATCATGATTCCATTTCTATGCAACCCATTTGCAAATCTCATTCAGGGTGCCCAATTTAAACTGCTTTGACCTGTCTACTTGTTCTTGAATTATAACCAAAAACATGTTTTGAGGTCACAGTAACGTTCAACCTCCAAACTGTAATCAGTTCATCCTTAAGTTCAAGCAGATGTCTGTGCCAAATATAAATTCCTTGTAGGTGTTTCTGAGATGTCACGTTCACGAAAATGAGAAGGTTGTGAGCTCACAGTGACCTTTACCTTTAAACACCAAAATCTGATCAGTTCATCGCTTCAAGTGAACATTTGTGCCAAATTTTGGAAATTCCCTCAAGGTAAATAAAGGTTAAATAAAATAAAATAAAAATATGGTGTTCACAAGAATGGGGCAACCCAATAACATAACAGCTTTTGCTGGCACGGAGGCATTAAAAAACCAAACTAAAACAAAATGAAATCATTGAACCTTTAGTTAGCGACAATAGCAACTCCAATTCAGCCTGCTCAAACCCCAGCAGCAAGAATATGATCCCAGCCCCAACTCCCCACCAAATCAGCAAACTTTCTGTTGCTGCTGTTACACAGGTTAGAGCCAGCGTTGCCACAGACAAACAGCCTGCTGGCTGAATTCAAGCTGCTACAGCTGCCAACTGAAGGTCTTTCATTAGATCTGTGTACTCCTTTCCTCCCAGCAAACTAATCTCCTAGCGGAGTGAGGCGGAGGGTTTGCTGGGTACACCAGCTAGCTAATTCTTGTCTCATTTGTGGTCTGATGAACAGAGCGGGGCAACGAGGGGCTGAGCAGCCGTCAGTGTTGATATTGTGGTAAGCCGCCACAAATAAATCAATCTATGGGAAACACTGATGTATTCAAGGAAGGACAACAGATGCTCATTAAGTTTATTTTTGGTATGTGAACATTGACCAGAGGTTTTTCACCTCAGTCTTTAAATACTTCCTGAGTTCTGGACCCTGTGTGTGGCTCTCAGCCTTTAAGCCATTTGGTTCCTGCTGACGGTCCTGTTTTTAAAAACAGTGCACGTCAATAGAGTTTCATTTTTCGAAAAATACTATTTCCAGCCACGGATTAATCCGATTTGGTGTCTTATCCTTAAGTTAATCTTGGAGACTTCGCTGAAAGCCAGGCTCTGTTTTTTAGGAGTTCCCTTTCCACATTTATACAGATCAGTTGAATGTTCACACCTGGAATCTGCCCACTAAAACCAGTCTGGTCTGATGGCAACTGAGCAGCTTCATTGGAGTAGTTGGAGATTAAGTGCCTTGCTCAAGGGCACCTAAGTGGTGGTAATGAGGAAAGAGAGTTTTCACTTTCTCCCACCATTTCCATGCTCATTTGTATAACTGATATTAACAACTGAAACTATTCTTAATCATCCTTTCCGCTAAGATACAGTACACTGTATCCCCTTCTGTTCCTGTGAGGATGGGATGTCTCACCATTATGACAGACAGAGGCTGGACAGAGGTGACGTTCTTAATAGAAACTGTTCCCACCACCATGTCGAAGTTCAGGGCCTGCACTGTCAGATTGTAGGCCTGCACCACGGCAAAGTTGTTGTTGGTGATGTTTAGGACATTCTACAAGAAAACACAGTTATCATTTAATAACACATAATACACCGCACTACAATGAGAGTAAATTGCATTGCTATGAGAAATAACAAAATAAATCCCATCCATCAGTCCTTCCATCCACACCATTCACTTTTCTTTCTTCATCCATTACACCCTTCACTCTTCTCTTTCACTCTCTCTCTACCCACCGTGATGTTAATTTGGACGTCGTCTTCAGTGAAGTAAACAAAGGATGACTTGACAGCTACTGGAGACAGGAGGACAGAGCGAGGAAACAGGAAGAACAAAACCAAGGCGCTGACCAGGAGGCACACACCAACAGACACAGCAACGTACAGCTTCCTGATAGAAAAGGAAACACCTCTGTGAACCCATCTCACCGCAGTTACAGTTTACATTCATGTCTGTAAAAACATGGAGTCTTCAGGAACATATTACCGCTGGTAGCAAAGAAGATCCATAAAATCAGCACAGTTTCAAGATTGACACCCAAGATTAGTTTCACCAACTCAATAATTGACTAAATGTCTCCCCTTCTTTTCCTGAGACATTAAGTTATGGCCAGAAAAGTGTTTTTGCAGAATATTATGATGTCACAGCGAGGTTGACCTTTGACCTTTTGGATATAAAATGCATAATTGTGTGAAATGTTGTCATAACTAGCATATGAATTCTTGAGTTATAGCCAAAAACATGTTTTGTAAAGTCACAGTGACCTTTGACCACCAAATTATAATCAGTTCATTCTTGACTCAAAGTGGACATTTGTGCCAAAGTTTAAGGAAATTCCTTCAAAATCTTTTTGAGATATCTCATTCACGAGAATGAGGCAGACACAATGTCACAGTGACCTTGACCTTTGACCACCAAATTCTAATGAGTTTATCCTTGACTCAAAGTGGACATTTGTGCCAAATTTAAAGAAATTCCCTCAAGGTATTCTTGAGATCTCACATTCATGAGAATGGGATGGATGGACATCCCCAAAACATAAACGTGTTTCCACCAAACACTTTTGGTTTAGTACTTTTGGAACCAAAAGTAACCCTTCAGACATGGTACCAAGACCCTGGGTCCATTTAGTTTTTCTACCGCTAACAGTGCTCTTAAAAGTGGGCGGGGTTGTTGTCATTCACTGCTCTGTCCAGCTCTCGCAGTATTTCTTTATCACCGGTGACAAAGATGGAAGTCTGCACAGAACGGGGCTGTATGCTGACATTTTCCGAACAAAATACAACAGGCTGCAGTGAGAGTCTCTCTCGATGGGATATCCAAAAATAGCAGGTTTGTGCATTTAGTCTTTCTTAGGCAAGCACAGGGGTTTAGTGTTGCCAGAGCCCAGAGAAATAATGCTCCTCCAAGTGAGGATAAGAATATATGCAGTTCACAGAATCCTGTCAAAATTAGTATATATTTCTAAACATTTGAAGATCCACTCATTACTAAAAGTGTCATCCAAGAGAGACAATAAATCTGATGGAATGGTCAAACTTCTAATGGTGAAATTTAAGGAGTGTTGACAGATTCATGTTGTCAGTTCATGCATTGAGTAGCATTACAAGTCGCCGGCAGTCAACCCAGTGAATTGAGTTATTTTTTTCTCAGTCTACAGCTGCTGCAAAAGGCAGCAAAACATCCTTTCATTATGTAATATTCCTTCATTGTGCAAATTAAGAGAAAGCATGTTGGCCGGTTCTAATAGTTCATTTTAAAGCCGATATTGGCTGATACGGATGATGTGCCGATATTATCGTGCATCCCTACTGGAGCAATTTCCTAAAAGTGACTGTAAGCTGAAACCTACAAAATGTAATCACCCTATCCTTTAATCCATCAGGTGCAGGTGCTTTACTAGGTTGGATTCCA
The DNA here is from genome assembly GCF_006386435.1 of Epinephelus moara. NCBI lineage: Eukaryota > Metazoa > Chordata > Actinopteri > Perciformes > Serranidae > Epinephelus > Epinephelus moara. The sequence goes on along the minus strand of NC_065523.1, from coordinate 4,997,344 downwards.
GCTAGGTTGGCTGCTACTTCTGCCACTGTCTGTACAATTATAGTTACAATACTGGTGTTAGTGAATATGTCAAAGTTATTACTATCACTGAAACTACAGCAATAGCTCTAAAGCTACACCTTATTGTGGTGGGACATCTTGTTTTTCACCCTCCCTACCTATCATAACAGTGAGTCCCTTCCAGGCTTTCCTGGCATTACCACAGTGCTGAATATTTAGTTCTTACGTGTGTCTGGGTCTCAGCCTCTGGTCATTACAGGGGATGACAGCCACCAGCTTGCTCTCCTGACCTGAAAAACACATGAAACATGGATTCATATCAAGGATGGCAATGTAGGAGCAGATTTGATATTGTGAGAAGTAGGCTTGGGTGGTATCTATTTTATTTAGACTTTCCTGAAATTTCACCAGGGTAAATGGTATTAAGGGTATATGTGTGAGGCGCTAACTAACCCCTGATTCACCACGTTAGATGTGAAAATATGCTGTTTTTCCCCCATGGTCTCAACCACTACCAGCCAGTACTTTGCCCTGTAATGTTATCCCCACCACTGGCAGTCGGAATGTTTACTAACTCAGCAACCTGTTCCACCAGACTGACCTCTGTTTTGGCTGGCCCTGAAGTTACTTTGCTAACCCCAAATCAGGCTTCTGGTCGGGTATTTTTCAGTGCTAGTGTCAACAAAAAACCATGACAATAACAATATCTTACTTTGTTCTATTAACGAAGGAAGCCAATGTTCTCAAAAGCATCACTGTTACATTTGTGCTATCACTTGATCCTGACCAATACTGTATACTGAGACTGGAAGCAATGCTGTCATTTGAAAAAACAAACAAACAAACCAGATAATAAGATTTAGTCAGTCATTTTTAACATAAATCCATAACATAAGCAAACGTTTAAGCATTCCTTGAATTTGGTTATTAAAAAAATGTGACCAAGATATGCAATGCACACCACAATTACAATGTCAAAATACATTTTCATACAGTAACATAAACTAAGTGCTACCCATATAGTTAACTTATAACTAGATGTCGGACCCCAAGATGGTGCCTCATCAGGCCACAGTGTGTGTGTATGTGTGTGTGTGTGTGTGTGTGTGTTACCTCTAGGTATACGTCCAGTACCCTGGCATGTGGGACAGTGCACCGTCTCTCCAGAGCTGTGTCTCCTGCTGTCATCCTTCTTAAGTATAGGCTGGTTGTCCCTGTCCTGGTCGCTCCCACTGTACTGAGACCCCATCCCCCCAGTGACACCATCACACCTGCTGGGAACAGCCCCCATACCTGAAGAGACACAAAGAAGACATCAGTTACTACTCAACTACAAAACTTAAATGGACACAGTCATTCATTTTTGTGACAAAAATTAAATTAATTAGTTCTGCTTAAAGGTCCAATGTGTAGGATTTGGGGAGATATTTTGGCAGAAATGGTATATAATATCATAAATATGCTTTCTTTTGTGCATAATCACATGACTTAAGCAGCCCCTCTGTGACAAAAGTGTCAGAAAAACATAGATTTGTGATGCCAAACTGCTTTATTCTCTGTGTATAATTCACCTCATGTTAAAAACCTCCTGAACAATGAACACTGATAGTAGGGCGGCATAGCTTGCAAAATCAAGACAATGATTCAGTTTGTAATAAAAGCACTAAATTTGGAACTTACGTAGAAGACACCTGGATATCGAGACATCACAGATTGGCATTCTGGTGATGACCATGGTGGCAAAATCACATATGTCTGTGACTTCAAAACAGTTTTGGCTGTAACTTTTAAACCAGATGAGCTACAAATGCAAGCTTGGTGTCTGTTACATGTTTTTGACCACGAGAAACATATTGGAATACTTATTTTTTATGACTGGATGCATCTGGACCCCTAATTTGCATATTTCCAAGATGGCAGCCATCTACAATAGGTTTTTTTTTTATTCTTTTGGCAAACTCAGTGTCTATTTCATATTTTTAAGAATTAGAAACACATTGGAATACTCAGATATATGATTTATTTTTAAATAATATTATATCTTATTTATGCTCTCTAATTTGCATGCTTCCAATGTGGCCGCTATCCCAAAAACTTAATTTACACACATTTTCACACAGATTGAGTTGTAGGGATGAGCTGTTTCCATTCTGTTTCCATGTTTGCAACACCACAGATAAAATGAATAGTAAAGTTAAAGTGGTGCAGTTGGGACTACTGCACATGCAGCACCTGCAGAGGTGGTTTGCAAGTATTCGCTTGAATGCCAAGAAGCAAAAGCGCCGCATGGTTATAGGCTTGTGAGGATTATCCATCTCCCATTTGTATCTGCAAAACGATTAATTACCTGGCCTTTGAATTTCCCAAGCAAAATAGCTACCCCTGCTGATCTATTGCTACCATAAGAAAACCACATATCTTTTCCCCACTGACTCCTCCAGAATAACATATGTTTGTACAGCATGAGTTTCTTGAACAAAATAAAAGTCTGCCCCTTTATTCTGGCAATATAAAAAAAGACATTTTCTCTTCAATTGATTTTTGATCCCCCTGGCATTGACAGAAAGAACACAAATTGACATCTAAAACAACAAACAAACAAGCAAAAAGGGAGAGAAAAATATATATATAAAAAAATAAATAAATAAGAAGGAAACAATAATCGCACCTACTCAGAAACCTCTCTGGGTGGAGAGCAGATGCTAGTGTGACTGACTACTGCAGCAACAGACCAAATTTAATCTTAACTGAAAAATGTACCCCTCTTCATTTAGTGTTACAACTCTCCCAGAGAAAAAAAAACAAAAAACAAAAACCTTTATGGCAGCCTATTAGAAGTATTTCTGAGAGAGAGAAAGAGCAAAGAGAAAAAGAAGAAAAAGAAAATAGTCCCAAAAATCAGGATTCAATGTTCTAACAGCCAAAGGCTGTAGTATTATTGAGGAGAGAAAAAGAAAAAAGAGAAAAAAATAAACGTCTTACATGTCCTTGACTGTGACTCTGCCGGTTAGTATTAGGCTCGTTCGAGATGAACTGCGCCTCGCCT
>NC_065523.1:4935972-4993798 GCF_006386435.1 Epinephelus moara | reverse complement strand
CGAGGCGCAGTTCATCTCGAACGAGCCTAATATCTCTGACTTACGGTAAGGAAATTACCCACAGTTCATAGCGTTGTGACGTCAAATACAGGGGTTGCCCTCGGAACACCGGAAGTGTTATAAAAAAAAACGAAAACACGGTCGGGATAGGCTATATGCAAACGGTAACGTTATGGAAGGAGAGCGAAAAAAACAGATAGATAAACAATGAAACATTACATTAACAAGGATTTAAGATGGTACATAAACACACATGAAGTCAGAGGAATACCAGTGGTTATATTCCACACACAAAGAATGGTCTATATATCTATATCTATAGATCTATACATATCTATAGATATATATAGATATATATTCTTTGTGTGTGGAATATATGCTGACAATAACCGATAAATGATCACGCCCAGAGCCGCCAGTGTCAACAACAGAGAGGGGGATAAGTGCTGCCCCATTCCTATTTGTAGCATCCGGAGCCCTTTCAGACTCTCACACTCAGTCACTTACAGTTGACGTCAGTTAAGTCAGTGAGGGTTCAGGGCTTGAGTCTTTAGGGGCCGGATTGGAATTGGGCCTTAGATCGGAAAAAATATGAATGGCAGTGAATGAGGAGAGAAATATTATCTTTTGGTCCTGTTTGAGTTGTGACATGAAATCCAAATATGTCATTAATGAATTTAAAACATACATTTTAAGGTCAAGAAAGTCATACTTTGTGGTAAAACTGTTGTTAGTTAGTTTTAAATGAGCAATCATTAATATGTTTTACCACAAATTTGTTACACTCCAGTGAGCTATTTGTGATTACTTGGTACTTTTAACATTGCATTGTCTGTTAAAGCACTATTACATTCTTGATTTTCCTCCAAGACTTTTTAGTTTTGTATTGGGAATCCGCAACTAGCTTTGCTAGGGAGACTCAAAATTAGCCCAGCCATTTAGGCTAGATTCACAAAAAATTAGGAAAAATTAGGAAAAAAATGTTGACGTATGAAACACATTTCAGCTAACGAAATGTAAAAACATGTTTTTACTGAGTGTGTAGGCTACACATTTTTACAACGGGAAAATGTAAGAATCCCATTCAACCTTTAACAATAATAAACAAAAATAAAAATTATAAAAATAATTGTAATTGATTTCCAGATATTTTTTTTGGTCAAAGCACACAGAGCCACTGGAGAAGAGCCAAAAAGCCTCAGGTTGTCTCGAGTAACAATATCAGAGTAAGCCAATCAGAGGCAGGTAAGGCAGAGCGGGGCGGGTCATGCCTTCGTCATTAGTAAAAGCGCCCACAGGACAGGTATGTTGTCAACTGCGCCTGCCTGGTGCTGGTACTACTTCCCCACACATCATGTAGCCTTCACTGAACTGGGATTTGTAACATTTGTTGTTAACATTTGGGCTAGGCCTACTTTCTGCAGTGTAAGGAACATATCGCAACAGCTTTCTACCAAAATCTTTGCTTTCTACAGCATGTCGTACTTTCATTTCCGCGCCTCTCTCCAGTTGTTTCTCAGTAGTTGTGTAATTTCAGTGTGCTGACAGCTTACCTGTCCGCTGAGCTGCTATTGTAAGACGTGGACAGCGTCCTTGTCCTCAGATAGGTCCTTGCTGATGATCGACGATGTTTTTTTGTTGTTTGGTAAGGTTTGGTGGTGCGGGAGGCAGTGTCACAAAGTCACACAGCTCCGACCTACTGAGCCAGAGTCAAATGCGGCGTATTGCACACAACACACAAAGACTTCCGGTCACGACTTTCAAAGTAAAGAACTTTCATATCACTTCAAAGTCAATCTGGAAATCCATCGGTAAAAATCCATCTTCCTTTTTTCTTTTCCTCTACAATGTAAATTGCAGAATCTATCTTGACAGATTACTTCAAAGTATCTGCAGCATACTCATTCAGAAAGTTCACCCAATATTTAGTGATGAGAAGTGTGTTTTGGTAAGATCTCATGTACTATTCTATATTAAATCACCATGGGACATCACTTAATCCTGCCTAAACTCATTGGTGTAGCCCATATTATTCAAATATTATACTTACATATTATATAATAAGGGATGCACATCATTACATTTTTTGCCGTTATGTCAATATATAACAAGTTATAATATATAATATTATAATATAATATAATATAATATAATATAATATTGAGGTACCTACACTTGCACTTTGACTATTTTCTTTTCATGCCACATCCTATACCTACTCTGTTACAATTTAAGAGGGAAATACTTTTTACCCCACTAAAATGATTTGGCGGCTTTATTTACAAGTTACAAAGTTTATAAAATATGATTTATATATATATATATATATATATATATATATATATATATATATACATGTATATTTAAATGAAACCAACATTAAAACATAGCTGAAATGATTGGACTGGTCCCTTTATCAATTAGTCTGGGGACATAAAATAAACTGGCAACACTTTTTTTTGTCATTTCATTTTTCATGTAAAAATAATTCAGGGTTCCAGCTTTAAATGTGAAGATCTGCTGCTTTTTCCCTTACTTATTTTAATTCTTTTAATATATTCTGGATAATTTTCATGGTTGGACTGGTGGTTTGACAAAATAAACATTGTGAAGGTATCACTTTGGGTAATTGTGGTGGCATTTCTCACTATTCACTATTTTTTTTAAGATAGTTTTTGGGGTATTTTTAGCTTTTAATGGATAGGACAGACAAGTGTGAAAGGGGGTGAGAGAGAGAGAGAGGGAGTGACATGTAGCAAAGGGCCACAAGCTGGAGTCGAACCCGAGCCGCTGCGGCAACAGCCTTGTACATGGGGCGCCTGCTCTACCACTAAGCCACCGATGCCCTCCTATTCACTATTTTTACAAATCAAACAATCAATTGATAAATGGGAAAAAACAGTCAGCAAGTTGAATATCCATCAAGTCCATATTGAAAATATTGATCAGTTGTAGTCCCAAAGAAAATGATAAAAAATTGTACTCCAAATCAACCAGCTACAGTGAAATCCTGCTTTTATTATTTTTGTATACAAATGCATGAATAACAATAATCTAATGATATAATATGTAATAATATAAAGCACTCACGGGGCATTTTTCTGCATTAAGTACTTTTAGTTTCAAGACTTCATTGTCCTTACTATAGGTACATACCTGGGTAACATTTTCAGTGCAGGAATTTTACTTTTACTTTAGTGAAGGATCTGAAAACTTCTTCCACCACTCTTATTTTAATGCCTCTCCCACCCCCAAAACACCCGAACACTAAGTGGGAGCATTGTTTCTGCAGCAGGTACCAGCTGATATCAGTTCATTTTTCATTTTGCCCTGAATAACATATTGGCATTTTTTTTCTGTTTTGGCTCAGTGAAGCAACAAAACATCAAAATAAAATTCACTGAGCCAGGTTAAGTATCACTGGCTGTGCTAACATGACACTGCCAAATGTCATTCCACTTTTATTTTGAAGTGAAAATCAACCATAGTTCCGGTCCTATCCTGGCTATTTTTGGAAGCTGAGCTAAGCTGTTATTCAGCATTTTCCCTCTGTCTTAATTGGCCTTTGACAGCATATGAACTGTGAGGTGATGGCAGTGCTCCCATGGGGGGTGGCACAAATACTGGGACCCCGTGCACATGAATGTAAGTGCACCCCCCTCCCCCCACCTCCACTTTTAATACATCTATTTTCAAAATTAATAAATCAACAAGATACAGTCGGTGTGTGATCATAGTTGCGGGGCGTGGTCAGCAAGGAGGAAAACAGTCCTTTCCCCCAGCCTGTGCGGTTTTTAAAATCACATGAAACCCAGTTCAGAACAAAGATTCATGACGAGATGAGGCAGCTACAGGCAACTACTTGGCATGTGCTGATTCACACAATGCAACTGCCCAGATAGCAAATATTTTGGCTGTATTATGGCATACATTTGGCATTTTTGGCTTCCTTTTGGCATTAAGGAAGCCTTTTGGCTTAACTGTGGTATGATTAAGGTTGTCCATAATAGATAAGGAAGCGCCAGCAATATATGGCTGAGTTATAGCATATGTCTGGTTAACCAAAAGACTGGGCAAAGAGCGGGATCAAGTATTAGGGATGGTATGGCATGTTTATGGCAAGCCAGAAGATTGAGTAAAGAGCGGCAACATCTGATTCCATATATGGATGTGTTTTGGATGTGTTTTGGCATATTTCTGTAAAGCCAAAACACTGCGCAAACAGCGGGAATTTCTACCCAGAAGAGAACCCCACTTCATTTTAAAAGCAGGATCAACACTGAGGTATGTACATGTTAAAATATTATAAATGTATACTTAGTAAAGGTTAATTGTAAAATCTGATTTTCTGTCATTGCCCCTTTAAAATACCCGATAAGGTTGACGTTTTCCTTTAAGGTTAGTATTGTTAAAGTAGCCTAACTGTTACTGTAACTGTAACTGTAGGCTAACTGTGTGGTGGCTAATAAACGAGCTAACTGGTAGCAAACTTGATTCTTGTAAAACAGGCAGACCCAGCCCATTCGATTAAACTACAATATTAATGTTATTACACAGAGAGAACTTAATAGGAAGGAATAGGAAAGTATAATTGATAGCTTCCTAACCTTTACCATTTAAATGTAAACAACAGGTGACTTTGCCTTTCTGAAGTCGATTTACTGTTCAACATTACTCGTCCGTGGGGCTGTGCATCGCGGACGTGCACGGTTCCCTCCGGTGTTGTGGCAGACAGGTGTTGTGTGAGATCCGGTTCCCCCTCTCGCTGTGTCTCTCCTACTATTTCCCACAAAGCTCTGCCCCGTTTGAATCGCGACAGAAGCCCATGCGGAAAGACGTCGCCTCCGAGATGTAGAATGTGTATTATAGAAGAGAAACACACATTTCACCACTTACTTGTATCATGAGAAAAGGTGATTGTCAACCTCCTTTCATATTTAATAGAGGGGAACAATAGGCTACCTAACTGTAATATTCTCAGCTGTCAGGAAGTGCCTGCTGTTAAGGGTAATAAAATCATAGAAGGCTGAAAATCACAAGACATGTCTGTTCTAATGATACAAGTCAACAGCTCAAGCATGTGGGAGCTTCCACAAGAGGTTAATTATTGCATACTGTACATCACTCTTATCATTTTCAATGCTGATTATTTGTTAATTGTATAATGTGCTGTATTATGAAATACTGTTGTCCACCTCCACTATTATTTTTTCTTCCACCATGACGTTGTGTTAGTTTTAGTATGTTTCTCAAAAAAAAAAGAAAAGAAAATACACTGAGCAGATTATACGTCTTCTATACTCTTTTTTACGGAGCACCAGACATGACATTAACGAATGACATGAACGAATTAGTATTTCGTTCCCACGAAATACTAATTTGTGGCCACAATTTATTTATTTTTTCCCCCATGTCATGTCTGGGGCTCCGTACTACTTTTTGGCATTGTTTGGCATTAATATTTTTTTATTTGTTTGTTTTTTCTTCAAAAAAACTAATTATGTTTTCCCTTTATTTTCCTTTTTTGTTTTCAGTGCAAAATGGCATACAGATAGATAGATAGATAGACAGACACAGACAGACAGAGACAGATAGACACACACACACACACACACACACACACACACACACACACACACACACACAGATGGCCCTGGAATGAGACCTCTAGCCTCTTCCTGGATTAAAAAAGGAATTCGTAAGCTGCCTTTGATTCGTTTAGGTTAGGGTAATGTAATGGTACTTCATTGCAAATCAATGCAGGTAATTCTCTTTCGCTATTTTCAGGTCACCTCTCTAGGACTTGCTGGGGGTGCCACTATGAAAGACACAGGTCGGGGCATCCTCAAACGAGCCATGAGAAATGATCTGGCTCTAAAAGTAACCTGGAGTGGTGTAAATGGAAAGCTGGCCTTTGAAAGGCTTCATCTAAAAGCGGTGGTAGTGGGTAAGTTAACTGTATTAAAGCTTTTAATGAAGCATTCCGAGGTTATAGTAGATTTAGTAAGTCTGTTTGTTTTGTCTTTGTGTATATGCTATTACTTTTAGAAGCTGTGAGAAGAAACCCCGCCTGCTCTTTAGTCACTGATAATGAGATTGCAAAAGCAATTAAAAAGTGGTTACTGGGCTGGGGATAGAGACGGCGGGAGGAGGAAGCACCAGGACTTAGCCAGGACCAAGCCAGGACCCAGCCAGAACCCAGCCAGCACCCAGCCAGGAGCGCATTGAATGGAAGGAGGCTATAGTAATAGAACTGTATATATGTTCTATGATATGTTCTATAACATGTTTATAACTGTTGTCTATTATACAACAGTTAATTTCCTCACTTTGGCACACTTTGAAAAAAAGATGTTGGATAGATGTAATTTCTCATTTGTAGCCTGCTTGTTGTGTTTTTTTTGCCTGCATTCTACTTTTAACTGATCTTTGTGTGCCTGTCAGACATTTCCAGGGCCATATGCAATTAATAAAAAAAAATGAAATGATTTAAATCTTCCTATTTGTTTTTCAAATACAGCAGTAAAAAATTATGACATGGGGAGGGGGAGGGATTTGGGGCTCTTCTGGGACAATTATGGCTATATTTTGGAAGTCCACAATTAGTTTTGGGTGAATTTTGGCCCCCTTTTGGCATTCTTTTGGCCTTCTTTTGGCCCCCTTTTGGCATTCTTTTGGCCTTCTTTTGGCCCGCTTTTGGTCTCTCTTTGGGTCAGTTTTGGCTACTTTTTGGCTGGATTGTGGGAATTTGAGGCTCTTCTGGGACAATTATGGCTATATTTTGGAAGTCCACAATTAGTTTTGGGTGAAGTTTGGCTCCCTTTTGGTGTGATTTTGGCTTGCCTAATTTGGGCTTTTTAGGGCCCAGAAGCCCAGCCATAACCTTGCCAAAATGACAAGCCAAATTTGGGCCAAACAGAAGCCAAAAGGTTTTGCTATCTGGGTGGATGAGACAGTGTATCATATCTATGCAACAACTCTCTGTACTTCCGTTCTGATTTCCAGCTTTTCAAGCTTATTTTGTGGCTCTCTATATGTTGTAGCTTCTTAAAATATGAATGAACATAGTAATAGTGAGATACTGGCCACAGTTGCATTTGTGGTCGTGATGAAATGGCGAGAAACAACGAGCAGCAGCAGCAGCAACCCAGCGTTTGACACTGGAGCACCTGCTGCAGCAAGCGAACACGCCATCTGCGGTCATTTTGACTTGACTGGTGACTCCACCACAGGCCGATTGGCTGTTGAAACAGGTGACATGCTTTACGTTCTTAAACCAGCGGCCAGTGACTTAACCAGCTGATTTGCAGGTGACATCGGCCAGCTTGAGTCGAGCTCAGACCGGCCAGTTCACACCACTGCAGCTTTTCTTTTTACATTCTAAAGTGGTTTCATCTCATCTCGAATCATGGGTGTGAACACTATTACATTTACAAAAGATATGAGTAAATTTACCCTAATGTCAGTACCCTATGACTCTATGATGTAATAGACTAGCATCCTGTTTTACTGAATTCTATACATGTTTCAAGACAGTAGAGCAGCACTATCATACTAAACACCATTAGCCTACATTTTGACGATGTGCTATAATGTTATCACGTAGGGAATTGCAAACCCCGAACAACTACAGGTCCTTGGAGGCTCTCAACTTTTTCTAGTGGCTAAACAATTTAATACCGTTGGGATAAAGCACTAGATCCCTTGTGTTTATCCAGAAACAGCCCCAAAATCACTATCGCCAAACCCACCAGACACTGTGTACATAAACAGTAACTGTAGTGTGAATAGAGCCAGCAAATTTTCACATCTAACTGTGCGAATCAAAACAGACAAACAGAAAAACAAACTAGGATGGTTTCTGTGAGTTTTATTTTGTTTCTATCGACTTTGAATGAAGCATGTGTTACAATGATAAAATTACTGTTTATTTAGATGTCTGGTGTGTTGCCATAGTGATTAGTGATTATGGGACTGTTTCTCTTTAAACAAAAAGGATCTTTCTCTTCAACAAAAAAGTTTGTTTCTGTATGGATCCTTTCCACAATCTTGTCAGACATTAATCTTAGCATGTCTGTGGCAAAAACAGGCACTTGTGTTTTACATTGCAGCCTGACTGCTCAGTACTGGACCAATGTCAAAAAATGTTGTTTCCATTAATCACATAAACACTTAAACATGGGAAAGTAACATGTTGAGAAATACCTTTTAACTCTGGATTTTTAAATTTATTTTACGTGCACAAAGCTACACAGCAACTCTTCAGCGTGGTAGTAAATGCTTTGATTTTCCCCTTGGAATAAAAATATGTCACCTTTTTTGGCATTCTAAAAATACCGACTGCATCTATGCAACTTTCGTGGTTACTGGAATAATTTGTAATGAACTGTTTATACAACTAGTTTCATATGACATTCATAAGATGAATTTTAAAAGCTGAAAATAAAAACAAACTTTTAATTCCAGGCTTCTTAAAGCCCTTCCCATGTTAGAGCCCCTGGGAGTTATGTCTGTTATGATGCCACTGAGTGCTACCTCAAATTGTTATTCTTTTGCATGTTTTATCCTTGCAATATGGGCTGGGATTTAATGGACAATTTTCTACTGTTAAGCCCCAGAGCAAAAGCGCACTACAGTATATAGACAAGGGTGTCTACATAATTTTGGCCTGATAGTGGATAATAAAAAGGGATTTATTATCCAGTTAGAAATATATCAAAATTTCTTGAATCAGATGCAACATTAAGTCTTACAACTCAGTTGCCAGAACAAAAACATTGGCATTCTATACGTTTCTGCAAACCACAAATATGTTACATTTTTAAGTTATGTTGTGAATATGTCTGAACTTTGCATTTCAACAATTCTCTGGTAACATGATTAGGTTTAGGCACAAAAACCACTTGGTTATGGTAAGGAAAAGATCATTATTTGGCTTCAAATACCCAGTTTTGGGGGCACAATCCCCACTGGAAAAGCAGTGATGTCTCAGTAAAAAGAAAAAGATTTTTGTTGCACTATCCCTGCTGGAAAAATGCCAATGGGTTGCTACTAAACATCCATTTTTGGTGCATTAAAAGCTGCTGGAAACACAGCAATGCCTCCTTAAATCACAACCAGTATTATATTTTGTTGGCCTTCAATAGTGGTTTGCGACTTGACAGGTGTCTTGTCTAGATGTCACTTCATCCACCATCCCCTCAACCTCCAGATGACAAAGTCAGCTCATATACTATGTTACTTTAGAAACATTGATATGATACATATGAAACATACACATGTAACATATTCGTGGTTTGCAGAAATGTACAATGCCAACATGCTCTTCTGGTCACTGGACTGAGTGTTACACAGTATGTAAAGCTGGTGACCCCATGTCCTCATTGGGACTGTGCTTCCTATTGAGAACCATGCTTGTCCTTTAGCAGACAGTGTTATGTCTTCATACCACTACAAAGGAAAATGACTCAGGAATCCCTCATTAGTGTAATGACTTTAATTGGAGACAGACTATTTGTACATCATAACCATGTTCATAAAGTGCAACACAGAAAAAAAAGCTCAAACTACCCAGCTTTTCTCTTCCTCTATAAATACTTCACTTGTATTCATACCCCGATATGAAAATATTTCACCTGACCGTCCCTTATGGAACACATACATGTCAATTTAAAGCAAAATGACATACAGTACAGTATGTGAAACACTCCACCTTCATTGAGTGCACATTTCAGCCAGGTTCCATCTCACCATGTAGGAGTTTGGATTAGACATGTGCAGCAGGGTTTCATTGATTACGCACAGGGGAACAGTATGTCTTTTAAAGGGACTGTGGCGAGATTCGGTTGAGTGTAGATGATGCAAAATGTACACTAAATCCTGGAATACATGATGAGAAGTTCGTGTAAACTATGATGGATATGAGTTTACTACAGGAACTGTGTATATGTAGCAGGAGATGAACTAAAAGGACACCTCCAAAAAGCAAACAACAAAATGGAAAAAAAACTAAAACAAAAAACATATAAAATGTGTCATTGCCATATTTCCTTTTAAAACACTTGTCACCAAGACATGATCAAATTAGGGATAGGTATTTTTTCATTGTTCCTGCTGCACACGTAACTCTTGGCAGGAAAGCAAATGAGCAACTTTAACAAAATATCAAATTATTCCTTTAAACTTCATTGTAGAATTTGTGTCTATGGATTACAGTGACTTTTATTTGACTTTGCAGCCTGGCAAAAAAATAATATAATAAAAAAAATAAAATAAAATAAAATGCAGAATTAACATATTTTTTGGACCACTCATTTATGTATTACATATACACAAAATTAATCATAATCCTACAAGTACTGTTTTTTTAAATCATGTCTTCAACTCCAAACCTAAGTCCTTCAAGTCTTTGCCCTAATGGCAAACAGACAGATGATCCTCAATCAATCTGGTAACTTTTTTTTTCCCAAAGGAAAAACACCTAACACACACATACAGCAGAGCAAATTCAACCACCACACAGTAAGCCTATAAGTACAACATCATCACCAAACAGTCTTCAAGCATTCGAAGCTAAAGCACCTTAAACAATCTTAACTTAAACTAATAAAGTCAACTGATAGTCATTGCTTCCAACTAGGAGCTTTTGTATATATTCATACATATGTGAAGGGAAAAAAACAAACACATTTTCACATTGTTACACACTGTTTGATTCCAGTTTAAGATGGAATGACCTCACTGTAACTGTACATACTCTACCAAAAGAAGCACATGTCCATTAGGAGTATTAGCCCCCACACCAGACCACTTTAAGAAGCACAAGACAGATGACAGGTGTACAAAATTATATAAGGACACGTGAGCTTTGCTGAGTGGATTCAACTCAGCGTAGCTGGATCCTATCTGAGGTCATCACCCCATCTGACTCAGATAAATACAGTCACTTTAAAGCAGCCATTTCTCTCTGACTGATTTGTAAAGATCTGTGTCACACGTGATGTTAAAAGAGAAATACAGTGAACAAAATCCAGGGATAGTCTTCATTTTTAATATTTTTAACCTCAGTACACTTCAAAGGAAGAGTTTGTTACATCATCTAGGATTGCTTTCATTACTGTGGTTTGGTTTATTTGGTTTGGACCAAGTGACAAACTTCAGGGCTGAAAAATTAAGCCAACATGGAAATACCAGAAATTGCAGTTCCTTGAATGGCCACTAAGGGTTGGCTCCAAAAGCGAGTCACTCTCCATAGGCCCTCATATTAAAATGCCCAACTTAACAGCAGAAATAAACATGTTTACAGCCTGGTACAAAAACAGTTTTGGTCTCTCTAGCTAAATTTCCCATTCATGACAACTACACGCAGATAAGTCTTTATTTAACTCACCTTTGAAAATGTAATTAAGGCTTAAAGTTATGCATAATTAAGGGCGTGGCTGCTTTCAGTGACAAGTGGGTGCCATCCATTGAAAAGTTGCTATCACAATGATAATGCTGGTTAGAAATGTCTCCATGGTGTAACCCCAGATTCACAAAGGATAGTTGTAGCCGTAGCTGTCGCTATTAACTGTGTTTTCGGTTCATGAAAGTAACATTTCATCACCTAAAAAAAAGTCTTGTTCAGCATTTTGTTGTACTAAAAGACCCTTTAAGGAGTTGGATATTCGATTCTTCTGGTAAGAACAATTGGTTGAATGGTTTGAATCCTGTTTTTCGCTGGTAAAATTTAGCATTAGCATTATCACCGTTAACTGTAGCTGTAAACGCACTGCGCTAACCAAGTTAGCAGCTAACGTTAAAGTAGGCTCCACCCCTTGTCAAAGTATCGTCACTTTTGGCTCCAAAAAACTAAGATGGCGATGGTCAAAATGCCCGACTCGAGGCTTCAAAACTGGAGTGCACAAATCAATGGGTGACGAAATGGCGGCTATGTCCATTATTTTATACAATCTATAGTCTGTACCAAGGGGGAAAACAGACCTACTGGAGCTCTTATTTCTGGTCTGTTTCATGTTTTATGAACTGGCTTGGTACAAATTAACCAAAAGCTGTAGATGAAGTCATATTGACTGACAGGTAACTCATTCAGAAAATTCTGCTGATGTCATCCTGCTTCCTAAGCACTAGACTTGAAGGAGACTCTGAGAGCAGACTTTTCACCCTGCCTTTAAGTATGGCCATTCAGAATGAGAAGGACAACAGATCGTACAAACTAGTTCCTTTGAAGCATTCTGAGACCTTTACTCTGACCAGGAGATTCATGGAAAACAGAGGATCTTTATTGTGAGAGCTAGCTAACATGTTTAAGACAATAAACAGGTCCAGGGAATGTGTGTAAGAGGGCAAAGTCAATACTGGAAAAAAACAGTTGATGTTGACTGAATGGTCCCTGTGTCCTGTAAGCTTTTAAGTGCAAACACTCTCTCCAAATTCCAAAGTTCATTGGGGAATGTTTTTTTCTACTTTCAGTAGTCATCTACTCATTGTCAGTAGATTATGCATACAGTACAGTGAGAGGTGTGTGAAAACCCTCCAGTGATATAGGCATAATTTATAAAATGATCATATTAAGAAGAATGCAGCCATACTCTACAATACTTGAACCTAAATGAGCACAGAGAATCACTTTGTTCCAGGCTCTGAGTATCATGATATACTTGCTTTTTACCAACATGAATGTATAGACAAATGTCTCCAACACAAATAAGGCAGAATTAATCACATACTTGCCTGTGTACAATACCAGGGGTAAATATAATTCTACATCACAATATAGATATACTTCATGAGTAGGTGGATTTTCCAATAACATTTCTGGAAAATCAATTGACAAATTGTTTAAGGATAAAATAACCAGATTGGAATGTCTGATTTGGGCCGATCTAGTAAATTAATACATGACAAATGAAGGTATTTTCTAACTGCTCACATAATCAAAAGTCACATCACACAAAAATCTAAAGCCCCTTTCCCACTGCACAAAAAACACTAACACCAGCCAACATCTGACTTTTGTATGTAACAGGAAAGGTTACAATTGCCATTTACACACAGATCAAATTACTCTGCAGTCACGGGTATTTATCGGTTCTGGCTCCAATCAGCACTGATGGAAATTCAACACTTGGGTGAACGTCTTAATTTTAGCACCATTACTGGTGAGATGCAATGACATGCCACCACAAAATACTGCCCATCTCTGTCCAAGCAGTGCTCAAACATCAATCCAAATTAGTCTGCACCAAGTTTGAAAGAGACACCAAATAAGTAAAATATAACTAAAAAGAATTAACCCCGTAGAGTTTTCACAGGCCTCCTTGCTGCTTTCTTCAGTTTACTAACCTGTTTTCCAGCCTGCCCATGATGTCAAATGTAACACACCACTAAAAGAAAGGCATGCTCGTCTGCTGCAGAGTCATATATATAGCTCTGGTCAACTGGCAATAGAGTCTATCGTCTATTTTATTAGAAAAAAACCTGCGTACACGTTCTAATTTTGGTGGCAAAGGGGTATAATACTGTCACTAAACAGTCCAGCTCATTGATTTGCAACGCTGCCTGCAAAAACAAGCCTGGCACAACAGGAGACATAAAGTTCCCTCTGTTAAATTTATCAACTCATAGTGTATATTCTATTGTCCCCCAACCCTAGCCTAGATGATTAAAAAGAATATCCTCAAAGGGGAACATTGAGTAGTACCTCACAGGCCTAAAGCGGAGATCTAAATCCGACTCATACCTGCATTAGTTTACCTGTTTATACCTGGTATTGACATGCATCTTGGGTGATCCGATCACAAGTGGACAGCACTAAATACAGGTGTAAACAACCACCAGGATGCACTGTGATCAGATCACTCAAACCACTCTGGGATGCATTTGACTACAAATCTTTTCTAGTGTAAACGCTAACGCATCTGATGCATCCCCTACACGAATATGCGTTTCCTCAGAAAGCAAAGGCATTGCCAACCACACTATCTCTCTCTGATTAGTTAGTACTCCTTGTTGCCATCATTGGTTGGGTTGGTTAGGTTTAGGCCTGAAGAGCGGGACTGGTTAGGGTAAGAATGTCATGGTTAGCCGTTCAGACTACATCATCAATGCACGACGTGGTGGTTGGTCTGGTGTCAACACGCTAACACTCTCTAACTTGTCAATTTAAGGACCAGTTGGACGAATTTTTGCATGACCATCCATCAATTTGCCCAGTGGAAGGAGATGTCTTGAATTCTGCTGATAGCGGTATGTCCAGCTGTACCTTCACAACCGCTAAGGTGACTAGTGAGAATGCTAATGAGCAGTTAGCAAGAGTGTGGATATAGTAACTGTGCACAGGGCCGTTTGACCTTCTAGCAGAAGTGTCGTAGGAAGTAACGAAATCTGAACACAAGTGGTCAGCTGGAGACGCATGATGAACATGTGTGAAAAGCAATGTGTCTTGGTTGTTCACTTGTGTTCAGATCGCTGAAACACATGCTGATACCAGGTGTAAACAGGCTTTTCAAGTCCAGACCCGACAGAGACAACTGGTACTGCCAAATTTGACCCAAGTTATGAACTGATGCTTACCTTGCCAAACTAATCTCTTTGACTTGCATACAGTATCTACCGTGTGACAAAAATGAATTCAGTTAATTGGCACATTTTAAAATAACCAAATCCAACCTGAGTCCAAACCTGGGCCTAGAGTTCTGCTACCCAGACCCAGGCTATTTGTTACCTGAACACTACATCAGCATAGGTCCAGATTGTCCTTGGCCAACACTATAAAATCTTCAACTCTGGATTTTGCACAATGTAAACATTACATGGCGATACTCCACAAGTTTACTATTTTTTTGAATGTCAAGGCCATTGCAGAAATAGCAATGACTACCTCTATTAGATTCTCTTAGCTTAGCTACATCTTGGGGAATGTGCAACGGTCATTTCTGAGGATGCATACAAACAACATGCCAAAGGAACCATCATGCTCACACAAACACGTAGCTAAAAGGAAGTATATCAGTGCTCCGAGCTGTCTGGTGTATGGCAATAGCACACCTTTACTTCAATGTGGATTTTCAATGTGTAACTGACTAGCATGTGAACACATGCTCTGACTAAGTGGTACTGTACCACAGTGATCTATGATGTGGATCTCCCCGCTATGGTACTAACTGGGATGTGTATATTATCTCACTGCTCTGTACTTCATCAGTGTCCCAGGTAAAAGAGCAAAGCAGGAACGTGCTATGTGTAGCATTTCAACACTAACAAGTCATAGCCATGATTATTTTGATGTGGGAATACTTACCTCTGCTAGCCACAAAGCTGCATCTTACACAAACTGTAAATTATGTTACATTACTTTCCAGCATAGAAATGAAACTGTTCAGGAATTGATGGTAACACAACTTAACATTAGCATACTGTGTCACATTAAAATAAATATTTGCTGTTACTGACACCTTTTATATTTCTCCTTGCTTTTCAAAAAATGGAGCAAGGCCCTCTTTGTAGGCTGAGGTTGGACTCATGGGATATGTGGTCTAAACTTTAGGAAATGCTAAATGCTACACATAGCTCCTCTGAGACTTAAAGAATGTGTCTCTTTCTTTATCTCTCTTAAATTCCTATGCAAAGCAGCTGCCCTGCCACTATCAAGGCCTAAGCTGAAAGTAATACTACAGACAGTGGGTGTTTGATCCCAGAGTGTTTGCTGGAATGTCTTCTTATATGGTCATAGAGTAGACTGATCTCCATCCAACTGTTCCAATTATACAAGAGATGGGCAAAAGGAGGAAGGCAAAAAGGTAGATGAGCAGAACTGAACTCCTCTCTTCCAGTCTTTCCTCCTCTCCTTCTCTCTTCCTCCTACACTTCTTCCTCTCTGTCTTGTCAGTAGCGTGTAGAGTACCAGTCATTGTCAGTCATCTGAACGAGCTCGTTGACCACGTCCAGCAGGTTGTAGTTGTATTTCTTCAGCAGCCTTTGGTTAAGCGGCCGGTCACCGAAACCCATCTCCACCAGCACAGCCATCATGGTGTCCTGGGTGGAAGAATCCACTGGAGGCTGTGTAGAAAGAAGATCTTATCAGTCCATGAAATCTGATATAAAACCAAGTGTCCCAACAACACATAAACAGACCAAGTTAACAAGTGACCATTTACTAACTCCCTCCCCTACAGAGTGCCTGTCCAATCATAGCAACACGCCTGGGTCTGGGTAGACATGCCAGAGAGGTGAAGATAACTTGAGCTGATGACAACTACGCTTGTTACTGTGAGTGCAATAAAACCTCCTCGAGGAAAAAGCCAATACTTTATCAATACAGCTGATCAGCAACAGGTAACCTTTTGGAGAAAAGTTCAGTCTGCTCTGTCCACAGTCTCTCATCACCACTATTATGATGTTATAAACAAGCACACAGCGCTTTCCATCTCATAGCAAATTGTTACTAACAAACTGAAACAACAGCAGCTGTTAAAATGGTTTAGCTTCATGTGACCTGCAGGCAGTGAGTCTCCTCAGCCGCGGAGGGAGGGGCAGAGAGGACAGCAGGACTGATACTGACTGATGTCTGTGTTCCTTATTCTTTCTAAACTTCACTCAGTATTGTGATTTCAGGAATATGATTTATTTTATTAACATTTTCATTTTGTTTCCAGTGACATTATATCGTGAGTTTATATTGTGACTTTACTGTTTTAATATTACTGTTGCTGCTCTAGAAACATTTAGTTATAAAGTATTCAGTTTTAATCCTGTTGTGAATTTATTCTTTTAAAAAATAATTTCTTGTAAATGTTATACTATTAGTTCTCTGAGAATCTCTTTCACATACTAGCAAAAATTGGTATTGTTACTGAAAAATCACAAGTCGAAACGATATCGGATCGAATCGGGACCCCTTGAATCGGAATCGAATCGTTTCAGGAAGTCAGTGGCGATACCCAGCCCTACTGTAGTGCTCCTAATGGCATTTGCAAGTATCCACTGCGGCTTAAGTAAACAACCAATCAGATGAGAAACATATTTTAGTGTACTGCTTAGCTGTAAAATATGAAAGTTTTGCTCTGGCCAGTGGACAGTGCTTAGTTTCAACTTGACTGTTTTCATGTCATGGTTTTCCGGATCACAAACGTTCTCATTTTACAGTTAAACAGTCACTAAAATATGTTTCCAAAAACATTTGAGGTGAGAAATAGGCAATGCAGTGACAGAATCTTGATTTATATTTGATCAGCGCTGCCCAGTTTGACAGTTTGACAGTTTTCAGCCATGGTGGATTTTTGCAAAAGGCATTAGAAACACTTGTAAGAGAAATAGGGATGGGAATCATGAACTGGTTCCTGTTAAGGACTGGTTCCATCTGGTTCAATTCATCGACATCATTAGCCTTAATGCTTATCCCTTATCGATTCTTTTCATTACGCCGAATCTTTACGTCGATGACGCACGTCACGCTCGTTAGTCAGCAGCACGTTCAACAACAAAGAAGACGTAATGGCGGTGACACAGAAGCGGTCCAAAGCGTGGCTTCAATTCACCAAAAATACTCTAACAGCGCGACGTGCAATTTATGCAGCACTGTAATTACATGCAAGGGCGGAAACACCACCAACTAGGCCTGAACGATAGTATATGTTTTAAGCATCGCCATCACGAAGCACGTGTGCAATATTTACATCCCGGGGCTTGCGATGTGGCTTGCATCACTCTGCTTAAATTGCAGAGTGATGCGCGTAAAACTCGCTTCCGTTTTAATGACTGACCAACAAGAGATGTCTAATTTAGTGGAATAAAGAATAAACGGCCTATTCAAGTGCTGGAATTTGTTATTTAGGCTACGTGACAACGCCTGAAGGCAACACCGGCTCCGCTCCATACACTGTGTTTGAAGTGCCGTGCTGTAGGTTCGGGCCAGGCTCGGTTATAATTGTCTCGGACTCGAGAAAATGCGGCCCGAGTCGCGCTCTAGTGTGCTCACCTGTGTGTGTGTGTGTGTGTGTGTGTGTGTGTGTGTGTGTGTGTGTGTGTGTGTGTGTGTGCGCGCGCGCGCGCGTGTTTGTTTGTGTGTCTGTGTGTGTGTGTGTGTGTGTGTGTGTGTGTGTGTGTGTGTGTGTGTGTGTGTGTGTGTGTGCATGCGCACATCGGGGCCGAACTCCGCAGTGTGCGATACAGAGAGACAGAAATGACATGCCATCGTGTCATCACGTTATAAGGTGAAACGTTTCACCGTATAACACGATAAACAGCATGTTGTTATATTATTATATGAAGCGTCCCTCGTGCAAATTAATATAACTTTAGTTTATGAAGAGATAAGAGGGAGCCCTCTCCTCTCTCACAGGTGTGTGAATTGACCTGGATATGAAGCTTCTGTAGTGCCAAATAATATAGTAGTAGTTACTAAAAAAAAAAAAAAAAAAATCATCAGCAGCAGCTGTCATATTTCAGCAGTGGCTGTGCGCCACTGCATATAGGGGAAACTCTGAAAGAGATGGTGGTTTCACTGAACAAATGCCTATTTTCAGCACATTTTATGCTGTTGCATTCAAAGCAATATCACCTTAATAATTCCAGAATGATTAATTCTCACCAAGTAGAGCTACTGAAGACATCTGGTGGAAAATAATGCACCCTTAAAAAAAAATATAAATCGCAATATACATCACTGGGGGCAAAAAAATCGCAATGTCAATTTTTCCCAGTATCGTGCAGCCCTACTACCAACATGCTGAAGCATTTGTCGTGTGTGTAACGTTATTTGACGTAGATGAAAACAAATGCTCTACAAATATTATTTCATTTGTTCCATTTTAGATGATAGCGGTGGACCAATTTCATATTTGTTTACTTACACCAGCAATTATCTCTTGTTTAGAATACGAGATTGTGCCCCCAAAACCAGGTTTTTAAAGCCAAAACATGATCTTTTCTTAACCATAACCATATGGTTTTGTGCCTAAACCTAACCACACGTTTAGCTGGTGTTGTTGAAACCTTAAATTTCAATGTATCTGCTATGTAATACTTTACAAATGCAACTTATTAGTGGTTTGCTAAAATGTACAATGCCAACATTTTTTCTGGTGATCGCAGACCTTATCCATAATTTACAGAAATAGGAAAATGTTGCATCATAAAAATATAGGTTTAGCCTTGATATTGGCAAACACCTAATATTGAAGGACTTGGACTCGAATCAGACCCAAGAAAAATTTGGCTGGAATCTCCCCTTTTATGTAATTTGAGATAACCGTGAACTTCCTAACAACATGAGGCGTGAAATAAGATTGTTAGATATAAACTGCTTGCTGACCTGTGTAGGGCCTTGTCCAGTGAACAGAGCTTTGTAGGCAGAGGCAGCTACTGACAGAGCTCCTTTCACCAGGCCACTGGTGATGCCTGGGTGCCTGAGAAGAGACAATAAAGAGGTTACATCCAAAATGTGTCTCAGTGCTGCCCTCTTGTGTCACTTTCCATAAACTACATAGTTATTAAGCTCTTCAAACATGATGCAATACGTTACTGACTACTACTGATATTACAACACAGAACATAGGTTTGAAAAAGGAAAATAAATAACAAATTTTGACTTTTGTCTTTACAGAAAAAACTTTCTCTGAAAAACCGTATTAAGCTATTGTCATCAACAGTGCTAACAAGCTTGCTACCTGACCGTCGGCAAGCATTAGCTATTTTGTTTGCTCAGATAAAAGTCTTGAATTAAATCATGTACAATTGTGCTAACAGTTGGTAGAGCGGATCGTCCACTAGTCCTCCTCCAGTCTGCATGCTGAATTATCCTTGGGTGAGATACTGAACCCCAAATTGCTCCCAGATGGCTGTTCTATTGGTGTGTAAGTGCGTGGGAATGGTTACTTAGTTGCAGGTGGGTCTTTGTACGGTAGCCTTGGTCACCAGTGTGTGAATGTGATGTAGTGTAAAAGTGCTTTGAGTGGTCAGCAGACTAGAACAGCTAGTGTTGTTTGTAGCGGCCTGTTTTAATTTTAGTTTTAGTCTAATCTTTGTGTCAAACTGTCATTTTCGTTTTTATTAGTTTTAGTCATGTTCATACTCTTTTTTGTCTAGTCAAGTTTCAGTCAACTAAAAGTCTGAGCATTTTAGTCTTATTTTAGTCAGAATAATCCATGACTATTTTCGTCTCGTTTTAGTAGACGAAAACTCATGACATTTTAGTCTAGATTTAGTCAATGAAAATTGTATTTTAGTCTCTTTTTAGTAATGCAATTCTATTATACCCAGTCAACATAGTATAATTAAGTACCTAGTATAGTATAACCAAACCAAAATTTTCTTTTCTAAATTAGCTCCCAGTTAGAGCTATATATATTTATTTATACAACAGTTAGTTCCGACCAAGTAATTTGACGAGTTGGACGAGAGGCATTCCATGAGTGCTGATATAGAGTATAACATCACTGGGACATGTAACAATAAAATCACTCCGCTCACAGGTGTTATAAATACAGCCGTTAATTAACCAACCGTCACACTCGCTACATTGACACAAACTGACACTATAGCGTTACACCAAGAAGATGGATATTTTCCCCAAAATTACATTTGAATTAAATTATGAGAGGTTGTCAGGAGAGGACGAGGAAAAGGAAAGCCAGGACTCTTCTGTGCAGACTTCCAGGTGTGTTTGTGTAACATCAGCCGACCTCGACAAACTGGAGAGGAGCAAAAATTAAGCGAACACAGTCAGGAATTATCAATTGATCATCTGATGAGGTACTGATGAGGATGAGGAAGAGTGGAAGCTGAATCCGGCCGTGCCAACATCCAGGTTTGCCAACGTTTCATCAGCTGAACAGGACGAAGTTACACAGTTGGAGATCAATGTAAATACAAAGTAGCTTGTTCCTGGCGGGTGTGCTGCGTTGCATGGCAACGGACTGGGGGAAATGTTTGTTTTCGCGGAGCTACATAACATACTTAAATATTTTATTTCATCACCTTTTATTAACATTTCCTTACTCAGCATTGCTGTTTAAGCTGTTGTTGAACTGNTGACTGATAACAAGATCTGTATAATGGGTTGTAAAGAAATTCGTCAGGTTTTTATTTTGTAGACAATTAATCTGGATTTATAGCATGATGGGATGTCACAATGATGTGTGTGGTATCGTAGGAAAGCTCTGCTCCTGCGCTTTCATGTGATATGTGTGGCATTTCTGTGCAAGCCTGCATTCACGAGTAATCCATCCAAGAGTAATGTGTGTGCAGAGCTGTATGAAAGCTCTGTTATACATAATTTTAGTGTAAATTTATCATTTTTTTTCACCGTGAAAACATTGGACTACCGACAAGTGCTTGACCTTGTCGGAAAGCTACAGTTCTGCTGTTTCACGTGATATGCGTGGCTTCTCGCTATGACGCACGGTCGCGGAGAAAATCAGTAGAGAAGAACAGGTGTGAATTTGGATGCACTATGCATCATTCGGGCCCATAGGGTTAAGCTGTTGTTGAACTGTTGTATAAAAGCAATATCACATGAGAGTGAGTGATGTTGTACTGTATATCTTCACGGCTGTAATCCGTCTGCGCAGTGCGACGCACAGCCTAGGAAACAGAAATACTGCAAATAATAATAATAATGCGATTAAACATTATAACGTTATTTCGTTTCGTCTCGTTTTGGTCAACGAAAATGAAGAGACATTTTAGCAGAGGTTTTATTTTGTAAACCACATTTAGTCACGTTTTTATTCGTCAACAATATTGCATTATATATTTAATTATAGTTATCGTCACATGACCACCATTTACGTTGTGTCTCGTCTTGTTTTCGTCACGTGATAAAGGTTCGTTGACGATGATATTTAGTCATACTTTTCGTTGACGAAAGCAACACTAAGAACAGCACTATACAAGTGCAGTCCACCTACCATTAACAATAGTAAGTAATAATAATAGTAATAATAGAACAAAATGCCAGGAGAGTAAACAGACCAATACAAAACAGAAAGAAGTTCTGGAGTTTTTGTGACTCTGTGAAAATGAGCCAGCTAGCTCATGCATCAGTGCTTAGCTTACCAGCTACAATAGTTCCCTAACTAGCCACCACCAAGTTTTTAGAACAACATCTTGCCATGTACCATTTTCTGTTGTGACCAGGTTTTTATGCAAAACAGTTTCACTGCCATGGTTCTCTGCCCTAAAACAGTGGATCGCCCCCTCTGGGTTGGGAAAGAGTGAGGGAGTCCAAGTATGCCAGGGTCTTGTTCACTAGTGAGTGTAAAATGGAGCATGAGATGGATCGGCAGTTTGGCACAGTGTCTGACTCTGCAGAAATGCGGGCGCTGTGCTGGGCTGCAAGGCAAAGTTTTCCATTTACTGGTTCATCTACATCCCAACCCTCACCTATGGTCATGAGCTCAGGGTAGTGACCAAAAGAATGACATCGCAGATACAAGCAGGTGAAGTGAGTTCCCTCTGTAGGGTGGCTGGGCTCAGCCTTAGAGATAGGGGGAGGAGCTCAGACATCCAGAGGGAGCTCGGAGTAGAGCCGCTGCCCCTTCACGTCGAGAGGGGTCAGCTGAGGTGGTTCAGGCATCTGATCAGGATGCCCTCTGGGTGCCTCCCATCAGAGGTGTTTCAGGCATATCCCACTGGTAGAAGGCCCTGGGGCATACCCAGAACACGCTGGAGGGATTACATATCTCATCTGGCCTGGAAATGCCTTGGGGTTTCCCAGGAGGAGCTGAAAACATCGCTCAAGCATCGCTGGTGAGAGGGATGTCTTGGGTGCTTTGCTCAGCCTGCTGCCCCCACGACCCGGCCCCAGATAAGCGAATGAAAATGGAAATGGAAAATGGAGTTTCACTTAAACGGAGTGAAATGGAATTAATAAGCTTAGGCTAGAGGGCCTTGATACAGCCAGCAGAACGATGTTTCCTTTATTCAACAAGCTGATGCTCTTGTAGGCTATATATGCTGGTTTGAGTTTGACTGTGTGTGAGAATGTGAATGTGTGTGTGTCTGTGACACCTGGGGTCTTCAGGGTTGTCCTCCTCTATGTCCTCAGTAGCTTCATTATCATCTGTCGGAGCTTGTTCAGGACCAGAGGCTGTGGGAGAAACGTCACATTATCCTCCACTCCTTCATACATCAATCCAGTTTAAAAAGTAAAACATATTTTTATTCCCATCTATATCTGTCAACATCTGTGAAACACTTAGTCAATACCAGCAAAAATTACAAGATGCTAAAAGCAGCTGTGCCTCAGTGCTGCAAGCTGCGAGTGTGGCTGAAGACTGTTAGGGCCTTTTCACACCTGTAAGTCCAAACCAAAGTTTGTGTTTTTGTTACATTACATTTGACGCAATTGGTTTTGGTTTCACATTGCAATTATGCAAGTGCATTAAAGGACTATACATGACAAATCTACAGTGTATGTCCTGTTGTCATCCCCTACGTGTGCTGTTTCTCACAATAATTGCAATTGATTGGTTTGTAGACGAGTGTCTGCTGTCCATTCAAAGGTAGCTGTTGATATCAAAGGTAGCTTTCTATCATAGTTAGAATGAATGAAGAAAAAATGAGTCTTTATAAAATCATTGGACCAAATGTCAGTTATACATTTGGTCTCCTACTCTCCTTGTGTGCTATTGCAGTTTATTCTGTTCCTTTTTCCAGTTCTACAGACAGCCTGCCAGAACTTCCTGTAATTGGTCTGAAAGTCTAGAACGTAAAAAAAAAAAAAAAAAAAAAAAGTTTTGACACTGGAAACAAACTGTACCATGGTTCAGTTTTATCTGGGCCAGGGTTATACTGTTTGGTCTGGGAGAGGGTTCAAACCTGTTTTATTTTTATTTAACCTTTATTTAAACAGGTAATCTCACTGAGACATAGGGTGTGTTCGAAATCACTCACTACTCACTATATAGTCCACTATATAATGACTTCGCCACTTTGTAGTGCTGTCCGAATGTACAGCGAGAATTATCATGCCCTATATTGCGCTGAAGGAACGGGCGGACTGTTTGGTACGGACAAAATAGATACACAGACGAGAGGGAGTAACTCAATTGCTACCTGTTGTACATGTTTTACTTTCGATGATATGTTTGAAGTTTATTTTACTGTTTTTTTAGGACAGGTTGCAATCCCCCTGCTCTTTGTCCTCCTGTCTGTCTGCCAGTAAAATGTTAATATGTTTAATAGGAGCAGAGCAGTGCATAACAATACAAACGGCCACAAAGTACTTTGTAATGTTCTTTATTAATTGGGAGAAAATAAACGTACATTATAACATAATGTATTTATTACATATATGCATGTCAGCATTTGTTATGAATTAAGCCAACATTGATATGATATGTGTTTGTTGTGCAACAGCAATGACGTTATTAACGACACCAACAAAATAACCTGAGTAGTCTCTGAAAGTGTTTTTCATGTTCCAGATGAGTTCACTTTAAAGTCCTCTACATTGAACTCCCTGTATAGTGAGAAGGGAGTAGTGAATGAGTGAATGATTTCGAACACAGCTAATGAGTTTCATTCTCAAGAGTGACCTGGTCAACACAGAAAAGCATACAAAGTTAAAGACAAACCGGACATACATACAAAGACAAAATACAATTAAAAGTAAAAAATTCCAATGTGGTAGTAATTCTGGTTAGATCAAAAGGGAAAAGTCTTAAAATCCAGACTAAACGAGCTAGGTGTGAAACAGCCCTTAGTCTTGTTATATCATTGGCAGCAATGCAGTGATGTGCTTACCATCCTCAGTTTGGTACAATTCAGAACTGTCTTCCCCTTGCCCGGCAGCAGCAGGGTCAACATCTGTTTCTACACTGCTCCCTGGACTGCACAACAAGAGCAAGACATGTTTTAAATATTTACAACCAGTGCAACAAACACTGGGGACCCACATAAAATGACCTAGTTTAACAACTGTCGGTAAAGCTCAAAATTTCCTCCTTCTACTTCATGTTCGAATCCTACTAAGAATGGGAGTGATGATGACCTTTGAGGCACCTAAAGCCTTTACGTGAAATAACTGCAAAGGAAGTGCAGTGTTTCATTGATAGTAGCTTAACAAAAAAAAGTTGGTGCCACTGGAAATAATATGTGAAAAAAATTAGTACTGTGTCTCAAGTGTCAGAGCAGCAGAGTGGTGATATGACATAACTGTGTTGTTGGAATTAGCATTATTTATATTATACTGAATTTATCAAGACAAAAGGTAAACATAGAGATGATGAGTTTGCATCAGAAGTAAATCAAAAAGGGACTTGTAAAAATCAGAGGAAACTAGAAGTAAAGGCATGTCTCAAATATAAGCCTGTTCCAAATAAAGGCCTGCAGTCGCTTGGTTTGTATCCCATCCAACATACTGACCTTGGTGTGATGATGGCTGTAGGCGGTGCTACCACTTCAGGTGTAAGCGGCTCATCATCCAGTGTCTGAGACGTACAAAGCATGTCGTTGGCGCTGCTGGTGCCTGACACCCCCGTCCCTGGAGCTGCTGCAGCTTCATCTGCCTCATCCAACTCGTCCTGTGTGGTGGAACTGTGTAGGTGGTCGAGCGATGGGGTTTCTGGATCTGTGGGGGTCTTAGCTGGGATGTCACCAGGCTGGGACAAAGCAGAGCTGCAATGGGACACAGAGTGGGAAAACTGAAAAGAATGTGGCCATGTTGGAGGTCCTCAATTCATTTTTTAAAATACATCTAAACCATATTGGTCTTGTGTATAAATTCTACTTGCCTGTAACCATGTTTTCTGCAGGCACCACAGATTTTATTGACAGCAGATTCCCATCGTCTGAACTGAAACTGCACTGTGACAGGTGCTGTTCCTGCCCAGCCAATGAGTCACATACCTGTACATGGACTCCCCCAGTGGCCGACTAGTATCAAAGCAGTCAGGGAGAATGATGATGTAATCCTCTGAGGAGGTGGAGGAGGAGCGACTCCTCGTCCCGTCTCTCTTCTCCTCTACTTCTTTCTCCTTCTTCTCCTCTGGACCTTTCTCTCTCTGCTTCACCCTGGACTCCACACTGATGTTCTCCATGTGTGACTCCTCACCTTCAACTATGTTAGGATCAACAAAATTACAAAGTTTCACAGATGATACAGAGAATATTTACCATCAAAATTCTGCATCACTGCAATTTCTTAAAACTTTTAAAACTGCTTGGACAAGATTGTGGCTATAAAATGCTGTTCAAAGATCCAATCAGCCTATTTAATAAGTATATGAGTCGCTGCTTCAGTCATAACACAATGGACTGGAAGTCCTCAACTGTGAGCCATTATGAATAGTTCAATATAATTTTGCTTTTCTAAAATCCTGCCATTACCTCTTGATGAATAACATGTCTAAGACAAGACTAGAACCAAACTAGAATTACCACCTCATGGTTGTATGTCTCCGCCAATTGATCAAGCTGCAGTTACAGTTTACATTCATGTCTGTCCAGACTCACATGTAGCCATGACAGTGACAATGCTTCAAATATGGATGTTGCTGCAAAAAAAAGCTACAAATTAAAATCATGGTTGCTTCACGAATCTTCAACTTGATAGCACATCTGATCTACAATGGATGAGACACCCAAGCTGGACACCCAAGGTTAGTGTCACCAATTCATTATCTGACCAAATGTCTCCCCTTCTGTTCCTGAGTTATGGTGCTAAATAATGGCCAGAAAAGAGTTTTTGCAGAACATTATAATTAGGGGTGTAAATCACCAGTTTCATCATGATACAATATTATATCGATTCTTTGGACAACGATATCTTATTTTCCAATATTACAAAGTCTGCCACGATACGATTTCGATTCGATCTGATTCAGGGGTCGATATTAGGCGATGTGCCCATTTAACAAAGTCTGTTACAGAAGATGCTGCCTTCTGCTTTTTTGTTTTTTACTTTTGGCCATAAAAGATGAAAACAACACATAATTAAGAACTACAGTAAAGTTCACTTTAAACTGTTTCCATTAACACGAATAAAACAGCAAATGGGATAAGTTAACCTTCAGGGCTTTCTGTCAGAGAGACATTTCTGGAAGAAATCTTTTCATTTTAAACCAAACCATCCTCTTTTTCATAAAACTTCAGGAATATCTGGCTTAAAGCCCTACAGGAAAACTTCTCCAAACAGCCATAAAACACAACAACAAGATCATCCAACAACAGTATCCCATTCAGCTCAGTAATTACTGTCAAGCTTTATGGACAAAACAATTGATTTTTGCTTATCACTCATTATTAGCTCAGCATGTTTACATTGCATAAATTAGCCTAGTGCCTAGCGGACGTTTTTTCCTCTACTCATAGCTTAACAAATTACATGTAACGTTATCATTTCTTGCTCACCGATGGTTTAAGTCACGGCATCTCCTGACAGAACAGCACAGTTGAATTTCAGCCTGCATGCACGTTTTTTCAGCTGAACATTGTTGAAACAGAGCAGCTAATGTTGCTAAAGAAAGAAGTTAGTGGAGTTTGACGCTCCTCCAGGCAGGTACGTCGTGTTTTATCTCCCAAAATATCTCTTGTTCAAAAGTTGATTTGGCCGCTTGAACTGTTGCACTGATGTTATAAGAAGCATCTCACATTCAGTAATGTTCTGTCTTTGTCAGTAATGCTATGTGACAAACAGCAACCTCCTGGGCTGAAAAATGAAGCCAACGTGGAAGTGCCAAAAATTGCAGTTCCTTTAATGGCCACCTGAAACTGGCTCCAAGAGTGAGTCAATCCACATGGACCATGATAAAATGCTCAACTTTACAGCAGAAATTAACATGTTTACAGCCTGGTACAAAAAAATATATATAAAAAAAAATTAATTAATTATTAATTTAAAAAAAATTATTATTAGAAAAAATTGTTGTAAAATAATTTCAACATTCATGACAACAATACAGGGGCTGAATTTTTATACAACTGACCCATTTACATTTAATTAAGGCTTAAAATTATGCATATTTATGGACATGGCCACTTGGAGTGACAGGCTTTCTGCAAAGTGTCACTACAGTCCATGGGTCAGATCCACCCCTCGCTCCTCCACAGCTCCACCCTCTCATCAAAAGCACTTCTGTCTCAAAAAATCCAACATGGCGACAGCTGAAATGCCAAACATAAGGCTTCATCCATTGGTGGCTATGTCGATTATTTTATACAGTCAATACATCTGACTTTTTTGAAAGAAAAAGATTTATGGACTAAATTAATTTACAATCCACTGAGAATTGCACAAGGAGCAGCAACAAAGCATCTGAAAACATGCAGGCAGCACTCTGACATTGATAAAAAGGTAAGCTAACATTATCAATTGCTGTGGATGTAATGGCTAACATTACTTTCAGTTGTCTGTCTTCCGTGATGCAATCAGAATAAGAAAGTTCCAGGATTATTGTCGGCAGACAAATTACAAAAAACTGATTAAAACTGATATGCATTCTTAACAAAAGACCAAATCTGATATAACCTTAAATGCGCCTGTTAATGTGTATCTGTAATATATCTGAACAATTACTGAGGATGGACTTAAGTTGTCTAAATACACAAAAGCTGACTATACTCTGTTTAACAATGGACTTCAACAAAGGACCACATATCCATAATAACCTTGTTAACCTTATTAACCTGTTAATAAGGTTAACATTAAAGTGATTTACATAGGGGAACGCTGTTTCAGTAAAAGACCCTTGAGTCTGCAGCTTTCACTCAGACTTACTGAGACTATCAGTCTGTAGTCAGAATTAACAAGGCTTAAAATAAGATGAGAAGGCAAAATACAAGTCAACGTTTTTTCACTTCTTTAGTGCTGTAAAAACATTTCCCCTTTTACTGATTTAGTTATCATTACTTCAAATAAACTGAAGACAAAAGATAACGCCCCCTAAACACTACTAAGACTTGTTCAAGTTTTTGCAGCGTCCCCTGGAGTCCCCTCCATGTTTACTGCCTACCTAGTTTGCTGCTTCCTGTTTGGTGCTGGAAAGAGCACAACTATTGGTTGCTGACAATGTTGACAATGTTGTATTAACATATTACCACACACCTTTGGTTGTGTGCTCCTGCAGCGTGGAGGACCTGGGCGGAGCAAGGAGAGGGGTCGGTGCAGAGCTGGGGCCGGGTCCTGAGGTCAGGGCCACAGAAAGCGGAGCAGGCAGGGAGACTTTCAACGGGGGAAGGAGAGAAGCTTTCAGCATTGCTGGTGGTTTCAAGGGTTTTTCAGAGGTGCTGGGGCTGCTGTCTGGGCTTTCTTCTGTTGTCACTGTTTTACTCTTCACACAGGAGGAGGAGGAGCCGCCGTGAGCAGCCGGACGCACTACTGGGGGCAAACAGGAAATCCACTGTTTGATACTGTTCTGTAATACTTTTATCTTTCACATGCAGCAGCAGGCAGAGTGAAAATATAATTATTGCCTCGCAGTTACCTCCGCAAACATGTCAGGCTGCAAAAACATGGATGTTGATCTTGAGTTATGGCCAAAATATGTTTTGTGACGTCACACTGACCTTAACCTCTGACCATCAAAAACAAGTAAGTTCATCGTTAAGTTCAACCAGACATATGTGCCAAATTTGAAGAAATTCTCTCAAGGTGTTTTTGTGATACTGTGTTAACGAGAATGTGACTGACAAGGTCACAGTGACCTTGACCTTTCACATTTGGCCACCAAATTCTAATCAGTCCATCCTTGAATCAAAGTGGATGTCTGTGCCACATTTGAATACATTTTCTCATGATGTTCTTGAGATATTACCTTGAAGAGAATGGCATGGACGTACAGATGGACAACCCAAAAACATAATGTCTTAGGCCATGGCTATCGCTGGCATGGAGGCATAAAACCTCTGCTGGAGCTGAATATAAAAATAGAATATAGATGTCACACACAATGTTTTTCAACTGATTATCACAACATCAATTAGCCTTCATCATTGGGAGAATATTTAATTGATCAACAGAGCCAAAGGCAACTTTTAAAGACATGCCAAATGTCCAATCATCTCTCACAGAGGTGGACAGCTATATGATAGTACCGCATATTTCAGTCACTAAGGCATGTCATAATGTTATCTTAAAAATATGTCATCTGTCCTTTTCCAAATGTCTTTAACAGTACCACAGAAATAAGGAGGCTGAAAATCTTAAACCTCAGACACAACCTGCCTCTGCACCCTTGAAAGTTGGCACAGAGCAGGCACAGAGTAGTGCCCAGGTCCAACCTCGCGTTTTCCAGGCGGTTAAAGACGCAGCATGTGTACGGCCCCTAAGTCCTCTTAACGTAGCTATACCTTTGCTTGCTAGTTAACCAGTGTTTTGCTGACATTAGCCAACTTTAGATGTGTATACAACGTAATTTGTCTGTGAAGATTGTGACACCAATGCAATGTGTCGAGTGTCACTTTTACAGGTCCACCAGCTACGTCCTTTAACCATTTTCAAATTCTCTTCAACATCAAGAAACCCAGCACATAGCATAACTGGCTAATTATAACAGAAAAGGGAAAAGTTGACTGAAGTCCTGCCAGGACCAAGCTTGCTCAACTGTTAATGGACCACAGAGCAAAAACGTATCCCTAAAAAATGTGTTAAATTCATTTCCTCATACAATATTTACAAAGCCAATTTCTCCTCAACCCCTAAAACCTTTTTGTTTAAAACCATGTTTACTTGCTAGTAGTCTTCATCTTCCTGCCTCTGCTGACACATTACCTCAACTTGTAGATCAGCGGCATAGTGTCAAACCACAGGATTGTGTCTTGCATCACCCTGGGTGCACGAGCATCCTCATGCCCGTGCAAAAGAGCAAACAACATGCAGACCCACACTGTAAACATCCAGAACTCTACTGGTCAAAGGACTGTTTTAAAAGGACAACTTCAGACTTGTAACAAATTTTAAGCTGCACACAGGTGTCCACATAGGGGTCTGCGTGGACTCTCGCGGACATGGACAGACCACAACAGTTTTGTCACGCAGACCACAGCAGACCCTCCCAGACATGCTGATGAGGAAAGTCTGAATTGGCCTTAACCCCTGCTGACTGACCTTTACCTGTTCCTGGGCGGGACCCTCTCAGAGGGGCGTGGTCCGGGGCCTCCTCCAGAGTCATTGAGCGAATCACAGTCTCACAAACAAACTGAGTCCCGCTGATGTCATCCTCCCCTTCCTCCTGAGCCGGGACTCCGCCCCCCTCTGCTCCAGATCCCGCCCCATGAGGGACATCTGAGAACCAGTAACAGGTAGACAATGTTATGTCTTCTAAACAGACCAGGGAGCTCATTTATCAGTTCCTTGTCATGTGTAGAATAAGAACCGCTGCTGACCATTAGGACCAGCAGTTCCTAGTGGTACATGGGTATAATCGCAGGTAATCTGATTCCTAAATACAAACACACAAACCATCTCTACTGTCAACCATGGAATCCTATTTGATAGATTGTCAGTTATGAAAAGGTGCATTCCAGCTTTTATTTGGAAAACATGGAAATTATTTCTTTCACACTGAAATGATTCCTTTAATGCTCTCCCTTTATTTCATCTTGTTTGTCTGCACCACTGAATGCCTGTCGCTCCATATGAGAGATACAGAGCAGCTGTTAACGACATTCAATTACAATCATTGCACTTTAATAATGAAGTGTTATGTGTCAGAATCATTCATTGTTATTGATTTCATTAATTTCTTACATTAGGATAAAGCATATTTGCGTCTTGAGTAGAGCTGGGTATCACTTAAAAAATAACATCACCAGTACCAATACCAGTACCCTTAAAGCCATACGGATTACTGATACCGATACCAATAGAGTACTTCATTCAATACCTTTAATGTCACTTGAGTGGTGTGTAGTGTACTGTAAAACTTTACTTAATAACCTAAGATTTTATTTGCTTACAATCACTGAACTAAACTGGAGTATATTCGGGACAGGTCGTTAATTCCTTTCACACATAACTCTTGCTCAGCAAAGATAGGAAATACCACAAAATTCTTTATGTAAACCAGTATGAATATTATTTTTATAACTATAAGGTTATGGAATAACATATCAATTACAAACCATTCACTTAATCAGTCATACATACTAATAATCAGGCATACTGACAACACAAAATCTTTACTCTCTGAATACAATATTCACAACTTTGATTAATTCTTATTAAAACCTGTCTTGGTTGATTGGCAGACCCTCATGGACTAAAGGAATATACATAACCGAGGAATGGACACATTCTGACTTTATAGCCCCATTTCTACCTATCACTTTCGGTATGGTACTGTTGAAGCCAAAAGTAAGACGGGGTACCTAGACCCTAGGTCCTTTAAGCGTTTCCACCGCAAACAGTCCTCTTAAATGTAAGCAGGGCTGTTGTTACTCACTGCTCCATCCAGCACTCACTGTATTTCCTCATCACTGATGACTAAGATGGAAGTCTGCACCTCATTTATCATCTACAGAACGGGGCTGCACTCCGACATTTTCAGAACAATATAGAACAGGCTGCAGTGAGAGTCTCTCTCCATGGGATATTTAAAAATAGTGGGTTTGTGCATTTAGTCCTTCTCAGGCAAGCTCAGGGGTTTAGTGTTGCTGTAGCCCACAGGAACTGCACTCCACAACACTTATTTTCTCAAAGTGAGGATTAGAATATATGGAGTTCACATGATCTGGTTGATATTAATAAATATTTTTAAACGCTAAAGGATCCATTCATTACTAAAAGTGTGTGTCATCCTAAAGAGAGAATAAAAACTAATGGAATGGTCAAAGTTGTCATACTGAAATTTAAGGTGTACTGATGGATTAACTTCTTCACCTCATGCATTGAATAACATTACAAGTAAACGTTCCACCTTTAAAGTTGCTGGCGGTGGGCCCAGTGAATGAAGTTTTTTTTATTTTTTTCTCAGTCTACAGCTGCTGCGAGAGGCAGCAAAATATCCTTTCATTTCATACAGTTTACTAATATATGTAAGACTTGTCACGATATGAACAGAGGTCACATAAAACCAGCCACAGCTCAGCCCTGAGCAAGAGTGACTGTCTGCTATTGACCAATCAACGGACTGCAGTAGGGTGAGGGGGGTGACTGAGGGGATGGGGACAGTAAGGAACGGTTCCGTTGGTACTATCCACAACTTTTCACAGTGGAAACAGAAAAAATGCGTACTGAATTGAACTGAACCATACCAGAATGCCTGATGGAAATGGGGCTTAAGACTTCTTCAGAGGTAGGCAGCCACCACTTTTTCCTTCTCTCTTGTTTTCTGGTAAATTTGAATGAATTATAATTTGGTGCTCATATTTTTTTTTAAAATGAATGTTTTGGTGGCTTCTCGAAACTCTAAACTCCTAACTCTGTCAAATACACCACGCTCAACTTCACCAGCCCCCCAACCCAAAAAGGATCAAATGCAGGTATCGTTTGACTGGAGACGTTTCGATACTACTTGGTACTGGATTATTTCAGTCATACCTAAAGGGCATCAAGTACTGATACCCCGCCCTAGTTGACGACGGGAAAATTATTGTATAGTAGACCAATATGTTGGTGCTTGACTATGAAGATGTCCTTTATTCTCATGTTTCTCACTCCACCTTAAAACCACTGCAGTTCATCATTGTGCTATGCATTTCATCACAGTAGATAAATATCAATGTATCACTATGTACTGTACTATGAAAAAGTATATTGTACCACACCAGCAAAAAGAAGACAGCTACATTCCATTGTCATTACCAGATGCAACAACATTGCGATGGCTGATAGTGTTTTACCTCGTGAGTCTGTGTGTTTGTCTGTCATCACGGTGAAATGTATTGGAGTAGGCACTACCACAGAAACAGTTTTTTAGTACTTAGGAGAGCGTTTATACGTCTGTCTGTCTGTCTGTCTGTCTGTCTGTCTGTGGACAGATTATTGTCAATGTCAATGCAAGATGCTGTCATGAAACTTTACAGGTGTGTAGTTGAAATCACAATAAGGGTCGAGTTCGAAGATGAATTAGGTCTAAGCAAGGGGCTTCACGTATCTGGGTAGGCATTATGGAAGGTGATTGTTGGCCCCCCCATTTTACGGCCCTGGCCCACATTCATTTTTAAGTTGTGGATCGTTGTATCACAGCTGGAGTAATCACATCACAAGATGATCTCTCATTTTAATTTGTAAAGGTCTCTACAAAGGTTGGCTCAGTATATCCCTTGTGTTCTCTCACTGTCTGTGATGCTTTTCATCTTTTTCTTTCTTAGTTGCTACAACAGTTGACTCTACATTAAGGATACTAGGCTTTTAAAGGGAAGTGCTGACCATGTAAGGCATTCTGTGGACCTTTCTGTACATAAATGAGTCTTTTTGTGCCTGAAGAGATGAATGAGGCAGGTAAAATTAATCATTGCTCTTTGTGTATATTTAATAAATTCTGACTTCCATGTTTATATGGACATTTCCTACACAAACATTTAGAAATTGAGCTGTGCAGACTTTGATGAATGAGGCCTCAGACCATCTCAACTGTTGCTCAGTTCACTTGCACAATTTGGGATTTTCTTTCATTTATGAAATCTGAATAGAAAACTCCTTTACCCATGATGCTATTGATGACATCAGTCTCTTCCTGGATGAGACCCAAAGAGGGACTGCTCTTGTCCTGCAGGTGTACATCTTGAGGCAGAGGGGACATACATGGGGTCATGTCTGGATGGAGAAAAGATGTCAAAGACTGAACTTAAGTGTGTTTATCGGTCAGGTCCTTCCAGTTACAAACACATTACACTGATACAAGCTTGTTGATTTATAATTACAGTACAGTGGGAGCTGCTACCAAAAAAAAAAAAAAAAAAAAAAAAGCAGCAGCAACTGTATATTTATCAGTGAAGCATTTTATTGGGCCACTATCCATTTTTCAGTCCACTAAAATATCAGAAATCTGCATCATTGTTGCAAAACAGTGTCAGGATCAGCATTTGAACACAAGCTTTCAATGTCCGCAACCAACCACCAACAACTGAAAACCACAACAAGTCTTCTTACCAGCAGGGGTGTTGTTTGGGACACTCTCCAACTCTTGGACGATGTTGATGTCCAACAGCTCAAAAGACAGAAGATCCTAAGAGATCAACAACAGACAGCTAATTAAAATGCCTTCAAGCTGCATTATAGCAAATGTAGGAGGGAGTGCTTCATAGGTTTGACCCATACTTGGGATGAAAAGCAAGGATTTCAGCCTCTGCTGTTTGGATGTTGTCCATACTTCTATTTTATCTTTCTCTTGTGACTTTCCCAGATTTATGTCTCTGTTTTATTTTACTGTAAAACTGAATGTCTTTGGGTTTTGGACTATTCGATAGAAAGAACAAGACATTTGTAGACAGCACCTTGGGCTCTGAAAACTGAAGAAAAAAAGAGTGATTTTGATATGAAAAAAAAAAACCAAAAACCTTCAAATGTTTCCATTAATTTGCACTTAAGCTTACTGCTGGTACTAAATTTGCCACTTCCTGCATGTGCTTCACAATAAATACATTTTAATGTCATGGCAGTGGTCAGCTTTTATTTAAAACCAGAAGTGTTAAAGCACAGTTTTATTATAAAGTATGTTT
This sequence comes from Epinephelus moara, assembly GCF_006386435.1. NCBI lineage: Eukaryota > Metazoa > Chordata > Actinopteri > Perciformes > Serranidae > Epinephelus > Epinephelus moara. Next base: position 4,958,194 of record NC_065523.1, on the reverse strand, counting down.
TATTACTATTATTTATTTCTATTATTATTAAAATTGAGATGAAACAAAAAATTATTTTTAATCCATTTAGATAAAATCCTCAGTCATTTTGTGCTCATATTTAACTATATGTGCCAAAAAAAAAAAAAAATTTTTTGTATTCTTAAATCAAAATCCAATTATGTTTTCTCATTGTAAACTTGAATTACTGCCTTGTGGTTGTATACCTCCGTGCACCAGTCAAGTTGCACTTTGGGGTTGCATCCATGTCTGTGAAAACATGGATGCTTCACACTCATCTAGCCCCACAGCAGCACAGAGGATCTATACAGTCAGCAGAGTTTCAAGGAGGACACCCAAGATTAGTGACCACCAAATTGTAATCAGTTCATAGTTCAGTCTATGTCTGACATTTATGTCAAATTTGAAAAAAATCCCTCAAGGTGTTCTAGATATTGCGTTCATGAGAATCAGTTGGATGCAAGGTCAAAGTGACCTTGACCTTTGACCATCGAAATCTAATCAGTTAATCAATGAGTGCAAGTGAAAGTTTGTGCCAAATTTGAAAAAAAATCCTCCAAGTGTTCTTAAGATATTGTGACCTGAACTTTTGACCAGCAAAATCTAATCAGTTCATTGTTGAGTTTGTGCCAAATTTGAAGAAGTACCCTCAAAGTGTTCTTGAGATGTCGCAGTCATGAGAATGAGTTAGATGCAAGGTCTGAATTTACTGACTTTAAGTAAGTGGTATCTGCGCATCTCTAGATTATGTGTTAGGCATTTTGCAGAGGACTTCTTCAGCAACTAAATGGAGCACACGATGGACTTCATCTCTCTCACCCTGACAGATACTACCCTGTCGGCATTACACAGTCGGGGCCTCACTGTTTTGACAAGCCCACTCTTAATTGATAAATTAAATTTCTTCCTGCCTATCCTGTGTTACTTAGGAATATGTCACACAGCCTTAGTGCAAAGTCTACAGCAGTGTAGTGACTGCAGATTACCTGTGCAGTGAGCAGGTCCACAGATGGGATGTAGTACTCTTCTTGGTCCACTGACATTAACGGTTGCTCTCTGGAAGCTGCACAGGCTTTTCCATCTTTTGCCACTGGGTTCTTACCCTACAGACAAAGTCACACCTTTCAGTTAGATACGGTACATACCTATGTCCACTGTATGTCTCTGTGTGTGTATTTATATATCTAATCACACATTCATTTCTGACACTGTCTCAGTTCCACCATGTGTTTCCTGTTTCATTTGTTCTACCTGTGGTGTGACACAGGGTGACACCAGGATCCCATCAGCCATCATGGGTGCTGGGGCCAGAGGATCGACCACAATGCTGCACCAGACCCTGGGTCCAAACTGCTCTCCAGCATGGGCCAGACGCCAGTGAGAGGTGTAGGAGCCCTCCACCGTGGGAGCGCACAGCGCGACACTCACTATACCAACCTGGACACACAGACATGATTCTGTGGCTCTTCAACATTTCAAGAAAGCAGTGATACACTGTATAATAGAGCACACATGACAATATGGTGCTGACCATATGCATGTGATTCAGTGGTACAAAAAGAGAAAACAAGAAAGATGACAAGTTCAGAGTACTTTTCCAAAAACATAAGTGAAAATAAAAACATCCCGCTCACCTGTCCTGGCTGGAGAAAAGGAACAGAAACTTCTCTCCAGCGGTCCCCAGATCCCACCGCCAGGTTTCCCCACATGAACTTCAGCTGCAGGGAGCAAAGAAGGCAAAACAAACAAGGAGTCAAATGACCTTTTTCAGCTTATTATTTGTTTTTCTGGCTGTAACTTTACTCTTGCCAGCTTTTACTACAAAATAAAGAAAGGGGTTATAAAGCATGTTTAAAATACATTACAAGCCTCAGCATTCAGTTTTTAGCGTGTATATGTCATGGTTAAAGCAGTTCTATCCTTTGGAAGGTACAAATATTGGTACTAGGGATGCACCGATCCGATATCTGGATCGAATATCGCCCCGGATATCATCAAAATAGATGGATCGGGTATCGGAAAATGCAACCTATACCTGAGGCGATCCTTTCCCTTTAAATCTATTGTGACGCAAGCTACATCATACGTCATGGAGCAAAAGACAGAATCTGCTGCGTGGAGGTATTTCACATTATTTCAACTGCTGTTGCACAATTGTTTATTTTTGTTAAAAATAAATAGTTCATCATTGCATTAATCTCTTTCATCTTGTTCCCCCCCCCCAACACCACCTCGTGTTGAAAAGAGGATCTGTGGACGTCTGTGTATGCGGATTGAGAAGCATCTCGCGAGAACTTGTTTTTCAAAATTAACTTTCTCTTGATCTGTGTGGATGAAAAATGCAGCTTTAGTGTCAGAATGTTGGTAAGATGTGTGGCTTGTGGAAAACGAACCCAATATTTACTTTAGTGACTATAGGGCGAAAGAACTGACCATAAATTGTGATCATGTTCATTTTCCTCATTGACGACAATACATTCAGAGCTGCCGCAAGTCTCCTACGGGGGCGTGACACTGACGTCACTGTATCAGGAAGTGAGCTGAGTGGGGTACCTCGCTTTATCCAATATCTCTGCTCTAGTCTTTTCTGTTCTACATGTAAAGGTATATAGCTTTTTAGGTCAACCATGGTATCAGATCGGTATCGGGTATCAGTTGATACTCAAAGCCACAGCATCGGGATCGGTACTGAAACTGAAAAAGCTGGATCAGTGCATCTCTAATTGGTACATGAACATCATAACCTTCCATTCAGTATATGCTTGGACCAAAGTGGTGCACCTGCTGACCAACCACTGAAAATTGCCATCACTGGACTGAGCCACTAGCATGGCTATGCATAAAGACATTCTAATGACAATTTATTTCAATACTAAAGCTACTGGCCAGATTTCTCTGAATTTTGATATTCCTGGTCTTTAGATGATGATACATTTTTGGTGCAACTCTGACCTAGCCCCACTCTCAGGTCAAAATGGCCTCATATATAGTGCTGCACGATTAAGTAATCGCAGTTGCAATCGTGATGTCAGGCTGTGCGATTACATAACCGCATAAAAGGCTGCGATTTGCAATTTAATGTATCCTACTACTAAATGGAGAAACCTCTGTCCGTCCGTCTGTCTGTCATCATCTGTTTTCCTCCTCACTGCTTTGACCTATTTCTCTGAACTTGCACATAGGCTTTCATCTTGGTCATGTGCAGACAGCCACGATGCCGTTTTTGCATTTTTCCCACATTTCTACTGTTTATATTTGCGTTTCCACTACCCATTCATACTGTGAGCACCATTAGCAGCGCGAGCTGCACATGCGCGGAGACCACTTGGGACATGCAATTTCAAGCACCAACACTTGCTGAAGACTAAGGTAATTATTTAACTGAACGAACGCGCGTCTGTGTGCGCGAGCCAGCCATTACGTATTTTCACTTTACTGACATTAGCCTACAAACATTACAAACTAAACATTGCGCTGTGCACTTTGCACTGTTTATTTCATTCTTTCTCCGTGTTGCGTGTGTATGTGTGTACCTGTGTGCCCGCGCACGGCCCCGTGCACGCGCGTGCCTCCGTGCCGTCAGCCAAAACTATGCTCCATGTATTTTGCCATGAAGCATGTTTCTAAATACAGTGTGCATTGTTTGTCTTACATTAATATTTATTACACAGTGCATTTACAGTGCTCTGATTTTGCATCTCCTCTAATATACTGTTTTTGATCCTCTATACATAACACATCCCCGGGTATGGACTAGTATATAATAAATGTTAACGTGTGTGCCTGTGAACGTGACTACCTCTGCTGTAGTGTGTGGAGTTTGTTGACATTGCACCCACAAGCTATCCTGATGTGTGCAGCATGTATGGTCAGGTGACCACCCGGCGTGCAGCTGTGACCAACATGGACGCTGAAGAAGAGCATGAGCACGACCATGAACAGGCTGAGTTGGTGGCGAAAAAACAAACAACATCTATCATATGGCGATACTTTGAGTTCAGGTTTGGTAACGTTGAACAGAAAGACATGCTGTGTAAAACTTAAGTTAACTTAAAAAGTTAAAGTTGACAGGTCCAGTGGCTACACGACCAATCTATATCAACACTTGAGACAGCACAGAGAAAAGTACGAAGAATGCATGCGCGAGAAAGCCAAGCCGTGTAACATTAAAGACAAAGAGACAACTGAAAGCCGCCAGAGCCTCATAAAACAACAGCAAAGCACAATTACGCATACATTTGTAAGCGTTACGCCATACGACAAGACCTCAAAGAGACACAGAGAAATCACAGACTCCATAACAAACTATATAATAACAAATGAAAAATTTGGCAAAATTTGGCTTGGGTTCGGCCCACATGACATGCTGCTGTGTTGTGCAATGGCCTATTCACGTGCTGGAATTTGTCATTTACGTGACAACCTATTCACGTGCTGGAATTTGTCATTTACGTGACAACGCCTGAACGCAACACAGGCTCCGCTCCGAGTGTGTGTGTACAGTGTCGTGCTGCGCTGCTGTGCGAGCAGCGTCTTTGACTGTGCGTAACAGCAGTCTGTTGATGGTCATTGACACACTGTCCACAACAATAACTATGTCAGGTCAGGCCAGGGCCCCCCTAATATAATGGAGGGGAAACACTGAATCAAGCAAGAAGACTCATGATACCATTTATTTATTATATTGTAATTGCAATCACAAATCGCGATATTGTCCACCAAAATCGCAATCGCACATTTTTATCAAATCGTGCAGCACTACTCATATACACAAAAGATTTTAAAATGTAATTGGCAGACGTATATGATATTAATTGAGTCCATTTATTCTCCCAAGAGGATGTTCCCTTTCCATTTTAGAAACTCCATTCATTTTCCTGTAAGGGCAAAAGATATCTTCTAATCCACCTGGCGTGTTTCTATCTGTTAAACACACTCGTTCTCCCAAGAGGATAAATACTTTATTTAAATGACCCCTTGACAAGAGAGTAGACTGTGCTACAGTAGAGATCTTTACCTTAGTATCAGCGCTCCAACAGATTGTTCCAGTGTTCCTCATCTTCCAGTACTTGATAAACTTGGTCCCAGGACGCAGTCGGGTTCCATCAGGAAGGTTCTCATCCAGAAATGCAGCTGTCATAGCTGGAACCACCAGGGGACAGGGGCGCTTTGGACGCCTGGGCAAACAATAAAGTCCTTTCATCCTGCAATCATCTTGTGTTGTTCTTTTGAAGATGTTTTTACCAATGTTCAGACCAGGCAAGAGCATTTGTTGCACATCTCAGCAAAATTAAATGAATCTATAGTCGAAATGTGCACCTTTTTTGTCAGTTGCACCCACACAGACCACTCAGGGGAACTCAAGTACACCCACCACCATTTATTCAACCATTTATCCAAATTACTTTTAGCTAGTTATTTTAACTTTTTATCCATTATTTGACACTATTTCACAATTTATCAAATAGTTTAAGCTAGCTATTCTAAACGTTCATCCATAACGTTTTGCTATATACATTATTTTAACCATTTATTCTTAGTCTAACAAATGGTTTTCACTTCTGTGCTTGCTCACTAGCTTTCACACACTTATAGCTGACTTAATACAGATATATTTTTAGTGAAACTGAAATTTATATTTTTGTTTCAAAAAACCTGCATAACCAATTTTCTTCATTTACTGAGACCTAAGAAAATGAGTTCTTTTCTCTAGTGTGTACTCAATCTAGTTTGGACCATGTTTTTCTAGTAACCTACTCAGGGCTGTTGTGTTGGGTGGCTCGAGGCTGCAGAAGTACAGGGGAGGAGCTTCCATCTCGGTGGGAGGAGCTCCACTGGATGCCCCGCCTCTCCATTCTCAGCTGTTTGCGGATCTCTTTGACTTCAGCCTTCAGCAAGCGCTTCTCTGCTTTCAGCCGCTGCTTCTCCGCCTTTCGGAAACTGCGGTCACCTCGCCTGTAGAACCTGAAAGAGTCACCTGCATTTGAGCTAGTGTGCCATTATAACTCCCTTAAAACATAAAATGTACCATCACTACAACCTCCCTGCACCAAATTGTTCCCCATAAAATCAGGGCCAGGTTCAATACTATTAGCAGGCTTTTTAATCATACAGTGGCCTGCAAAAGTTTGGGCACCCCTGGTCAAAATTTCATTTTTTAATTTCAATATTTTACAGCTTCAAAATATCAAAAAAGGAAAAGGGCCTGAAGCAAAAGTTTGGGCAACCTGCATGGTCAGTACTTAGTAGTGCCCCCTTTGGCAACTACCACAGCTTCTACGTACTTTTTGTAAGCAGCTACGAGACTTTTAGTTCTTGTTTGGGGGATTTTTTACCTATTCTTCCTACAAAAGGCTTCTAGCTCTATAAGATTCTTGGGCTTCTTGCATGCACTGCTCTTTTGAGGTCTAGCCACAGATTTCTAATGATGTTCAGGTCAGGGGAATGAGAGGACCTCGGCAAAACCTTCAGCTTGTGCCTCTCGAGGTAGTCCATTGTGGATTTGGACAGGTCCGGACAGGCCCACGGGAGAACCAGGGAGTTCCCCGGTGGCCTGTCCCGCAAGTGGTCTGCTCTGGCCTGCCTGTCTTAGCGCGCTCTGCAGCGCAGGCTGCGCAGTCCAGGTGGCCGTGCAGAGAGCCCGCCCGCTGTCAGAAATGATGGTGTTTGTGAGCATTTGTCACAACAATTGGTCAAAAAGGTTTTTTTTTTGTAGATTCAAGACGTGATTAGTTTGTTTCACTTTCCGCCCGCGCCCGCCCCCAAATCAGCGCGCCTGTAAACTGAAAGCAGCTTGGTTGTGGAGAGTCAGGTGGAGCAGAGAGCAGAGGGTGTGTACGTGTGCCTGTGTGTGCAGACTGTGCAGTAGGAGCTCTGCAGCTCAGCAGCGCCGTTACAATGGACCGCAAAAAGAGGAAAGATGGAGCTGAACAAGAGAGTGAATAAAAAAAAAGGGCCATTGAGGAGGCGGCAGCCAAATGTCATAAACTTACAGATATGTTCAGAGCCCCCCCAGCGCCCAGCAGCAGCGTGACGTCATCAAATGGCGATGCTGCAACAAGTAAGTTAACACAGAAAAGTAAGAAAACTGGTTATTCTCAACATGACGTACGGGGAGGATGGGGACCAACCCGAGGCCAGATAAATGACTGATGATAAGAGTCAAATTAACCCGTAAGGGTCCATTTGGTTCCGTTTTGTACAGAGCAGCGCAGGCTTAAACAGTTTGGGGACCCCTCTTAAGGATAGGCTCTTACCTGTCTAAGTTCAAAAGTTTTCAATATCTATCTAATGTTACTGAAATAAGATCAGATAAGTTGAAGTTGCTGCTGACTTATATTTTTACTTGTTTTACTGTTGTATTGAATATGGGTGTTGCCATATTGATTATGATAAGCTGACATCAAAATGATTTGCTGACAAAATAACAATCATGTTGTTTAGTTCAGCATAATACCCATTCATATAGGAGTCCTGGTTTATTGAGGGGCACATTTGGTGAGGGTAGGGAAGAGAAAAGCACTGGACTGGAGGACTGGAGGACTATGAGTAGGGTTGCTGTTACAGTTGTGTTTAATAGAGTTGCTGTGTGACTGTTAGTCTGGAATAATGAGCTTTGGTGATTACTTAGCCCATATATGTGTCCGTGTGCACGTGCATGTGTGTGAGCATGTAATGTGTGGATTGGGTGGATGTATGACTCCCGGCCTGAATTTTTGTCTCAGTCCGGCCCTGGATTTGGAGGTATGTTTAGGATTGTTCTGTTGTAGAAGCCATCCTCTCTTCATCTTCAGCTTTTTTACAGATGGTGTGATGTTTGCTTCCAGAATGTGCTGGAATTGAATCCATTGTTCCCTCTACCCGTGAAATGCTGTGTATATAGGTACCTATATAGGTATATAGTATATGTATACATATACATGTGTACCTATATACACAACATTTCACGGGTAGAGGGAACAATGGATTCAATTCCAGCACATTCTGGAAGCAAACATCACACCATCTGTAAAAAAGCTGAAGATGAATATATAGGTACCTATATATATATATATATATATATATATGTGTAAAATATAATATAAACATGTACCAAAAACATTTTCATCAAAGAACAAAATGAAACTGTTGAGCTACTATGTACCTATTTGGTGGTAAGAAATAAAACCATCTTTCGCTGTTCACAGAGAACAACAGAGCAATGAGTATGTTAGTGAATAAACAATCTAACATCCTGCCTGCACACATAAATTTTCTACTAATGCAGTAAACAATATTTAGAATCCCTCAGTTATATTTTAAGGTACATAACATCAATATTTGAATCACCTTGATCAGCATCTGGTCCCCTCCACTGGGCTCAAAAATTCATTCTGGGCTCTTCACTGACACCTTACCAACACCACACTAACCACTAATACATGGATGTCATACCTGCTGTGGTCTGGGGCAGGTGATCCGTGCTCCGGGATGGACAGAGGAGTCCTGGCTCTCACCAGGTTGTGACTGGGATCATGAGAGAAACTGCAGGGCTCGCACAGAGTACAGGAAGTACACACACTGACCAGAGACAGAGAGAAGACAGATAGAGAGAGGATGGAGAGGCAGAGAAAGGTTGAAAATGTGAGGGAGAGAGAGAGAGTGAGAGAGAGAGAGAGAGAGAGAGAGAGAGAGAGAGAGAGAGAGAGAGAGATGAGACAAAGGGTAATTCCAACTGAGCTGAGGCAGAAAATACCTTAAGGGAGTCCACAACACTGTCTACTGAGACAAGCTGAGGACTGTTTGATGCTGTGCATTTATGAAGCCGAAACACATGAAAGAGAAAGCAAGCAGCCGGAGCCAAACTGTTCAGGTAAAAGGAAACTGAATCCCATTTTTTAGTTTCAGATATTTGTGGAAGAAAACTTGTCTGTGTCATCTCAACACTGTGTCTACGCCACCCTCCTCTTCCTGCCCTTCCTTTTAATTCTCTCAAAAAATAAATTTGATAAGTCGAATGTACCTATCAGGCATCAACTTTGTCTATGACTTCACCTTCATAGGATAAACATGACTATTACTTGGAACACTGCGAACAATGATGTCATTTATAACACCATACAGTTATTAGTAATGTGTAAGCATCAGATGGACTGTATTCATAATAAATATGCCACAATAATATAAAAAGAACCAGCGCCAATTAATCAGTCAATGAGAATGTGTGTGTGTGTGTGTGTGTGTGTGTGTGACTTTACTACAAGCCCACTGACTGTTGAAACAGGTGAAAAACCAGCCGCCAGCAAATTGACCATTTGAGTTGCAGGTGACACCATCAGCCAGCTTGAGTCGAGCTCAGGCCAGCCAGTTCACACTGCTGCAACTTCAACAGTGCTTTTTCTCGTTGCGAATCATTGGTCTGAACTGGGCTTAAGTGATACTCGCCACAAGACTATCTGCAGAGTAGTGTATCAAAATGTAAGAAGCAACTCTTACCCTTAATGGGTATAAAAAATGACTCCTGTTAGCTTTTTTAAGGCAATATAATGACAATGCTTCAGTAGCCTAAGGTTAAAGGAGTAGTTCATAATTGTGGGGACATGTGGGGCAGCTGTGGCTCAGGAGGTAGTGCGGCTTGTCCACTAATTGGAAGACGAGTGGTTTGATCCCAGGCAGCAACCTCCTAGCCTTGCGTTGCCAGACCCAATTCGCAAAACGCGAATGGTCTGGACACAGAGTGTACATTTCCTCTATTCCCGAGGGGTGGTATCAACGGCTGTCATTCAAAGTGCCCCTTCACACAACTGGAAAGACGGAAAACCAATCAGAGTAAACGAAACGTGTGACATAGGCTAGCACAACGCCACTGTAAACAGACCAGCAACCAGGTGCAGCGTGCAGCAGAGATGAGCTGTGATGATGTCTGGGAAAGAGTGTTGCTGTCTTTGCGGATTTCCTCTTCACTGTGGACTCCGAGTTGCATGGCTGTGTTTCCCAGCTTGGTCGCTTCCCTGACCTGCTCCTCCATGAGAGCAACTAGCGGAGAAACAACAATAGCCACTGGGTTTTCACTGAGTCCCATCTTTTTCCCGATCAACGGAGCCAGTTGGTAAATTAAACTTTTACCAAACCCCATAGGAAGGACGGCAAACACATCCATTTTTTCTTTTTTTTTCGCGAGAACTCAGGATTTCCAGGGTAGACCCCCATGTTAAAATGCACAACTTTACAGAGGAAATAAACATGTTTACAGCCTGGTACAAAAAATGGTTTTGGTTTGCTCTAAAGCTGTTCATCACAGCTGAATTTTTATAAAACTTACCAGTTTAAATGTTATTAAGGCTTAAAGTTATGCATAATTAAGGGCGTGGCTGCTTTGAGTGACAGGTGGGTACCGTCCATTGACAAGTCGCTACCACATCAACAACATTGGATAGGTAACATAACCATGGCGAAACCCCAAATTCAGAATATAGGCATAGCTGCAGCTATTAACTGCAACAAACAGAAATAAGTCTTGTTCAACATTTGGTTGCTCTGAATGAATGAATGAATTAGTTATTAACTATGGCTGTAAATGCACCGTGCTAACCTTGCCAGCAGCTAGTGTTAGGGTTAGCTCCATCCTCTTGTCCAAATAGGGTCACTTCTTGCTCCAAAAAACCAAGATAGCGACCAAAATGCAAACTTGAGGCTTCAAAACAGAAGTCGACAAACCAATGGGTAATGTCATGGTGGCTACGTCCATTATTTCCTGCAGGTTATGGAATTATTGCTGTATCTAATTTATGAGTCCAAGGTGACTTGCAGTAGCCAGTTAGCTGCTGACAGCACATACCTGCACTGATAGCCTCCTCCGGTGGTCTGCCCCCTGCAGGAGGAGCATGGAGGAGTGGAGGAGGATGGAGCTCCAGGGAGAGTGGAGGAGGAAACCTCAGGGACCTGCTGGGCCTCCGCTCCTCCTACTGCTTCCCCCCTGCCTCCTCCACCTCCTGCTCCTGCTCCTCCTCCCAGGGGTTTGTGAATGCAGCACTGTCCAGAGAACTCCCGGCAGATCTTCTCCACTGCCTCACGAACCACCTGGTCCTTAAACTGGAGAGATGAAGGGGTGGGGGTAGGAGAGATGTGAGGAGAGTGCTAACTGATTCAGTGCTTGCCTCTGTTTCATCTGTTCATCAGACCGTTCTTTAGGGCTGGGGCGACGCATCGACATCGTTGACGTCATTGACTACGTAAATTTGAATTATCTGCATCGACGAGTCGGGTCAAACAAAAAAATGGCGGCGTGCAGTAGCAGCAGCAGTGCAGTGCTATTGTGCTATGGCCTATTCAAGTGCTGGAATTTGTTATTCACGTGACAACGCCTGAACGCAACACATGCTCCACTCCATTGCCATGCTGTGGGTTCGGGCCGGGCTCGGTTATAATTGTCTCACTCGGGTCGAACCGCACTCTAGTGTGCTCACCTGCGTCTGTGTGTGTGTGTGTGTGTGTGTGTGTGTGTGCGTGTGTGTGTGTGTGTGTGCGTGTGTGTGTGTGCGCACATGCACGTGTTTGTGTGTGTTTATGCGTGCATCGAGGCCGAACTCCGCCGTGTGCGTTACACAGAGCAGAGGAGAATTGTGAACGTGCGACCATGTAGAGACAGAAATGACATAAGATAAATAACATGAGGCTATTTAGTTTGTTTAATAAAAGGACAAGGTATAGACTTCTTCTATAAGAAAGATAAGGGCTCTAGTTTCGCAGACCGGGCGGCGATATTTTTTTCGTAGGGTGGTAGGGGAAGGTACCGCCTTTTCCGCCTCTGATTGGCTAGAAGGGCTTTCCTCCGATTGTTTATTTGATTCGGCCGTGAAACGTTATCTCACGTTCATGGCATGCTGTCGGCTAGTCTGTTTTGATCGTCTTTACCACCAACAGAAGTAAACAAAGTCAATCCAACAGTGTGATAAGTGCATGCCATCAGATTTATATTAATGGAAAGCACATCGCCGAATTTAAGGTTGACACCTAAAGTGTATGTCCACATCTTAACATATGTTCTCATAGGCACGAAAAGTATCCAAGGGACATGGAAACGGTAAACTAAGCGATTTCTCAAGGCACTTTGGCAGCACGCTCTGGAGGACAGACATGTGTTGCAACTTTTTCTCTGTAGGCTGGACTCCTCAAGTCTCCAAACCAGCTAACAGAACTGTAACGGAACTGAAAGTTGGACTAACTACTGTCGTGTGTTGTCACATGCACCAAGCTGGATCTGTCGACACCTCCCCCTGCTGCGCCGCCATGCCCATCTCAGCGCACCTCGGACTGCCAAACTACCAAACTGAGCGCGCCTCTGGTTGCGCTGCTCGAAACTAGCTCTGCGCGGGGTTCGCCACCCTGCGCTGCGCCGGGAAACTAGAGCCCTAAATGACTTCTGTTGTGATCTGGTGCTATGTAGAAAATAAAATTAACTTGACCTTCAAGGGGGGACAGGGGGTGCCGTTGTGGGGGTGGGGCGCCCCCCTAATATAATGGTAGGGGAAACACTGATGTTTCAATAAATGTTAATAATAAGAAATATTTTGGTATTCATAATTGCCTCAATTAATCGAAAAAATAATGGCTAGAAAAATAATCGTTTGGGACAGCCCTACTGTTCTTACCTTCTCCATATAAGAGGTGAACCAGGCTGGAGGGGTCTTGTCTTCTTCTTTGGTCCCCTTCACATCTTTCATAATCACCTGATCAATGGTGGAAAATGGTATGCTTTAGATGCATAACAGCATCTTTCATTATTGTCAATGCAACTAACAATTCAGCTTTCATTATGATTTCACCAGCAGCCAGCTCTTATATTGCCCGCACTGACAGACAAAAATTAGTGTTGAAGCAACTTAGTGTATAATTTTTAAGGGATTATTCTAATGAAATATGAACATGATAACCTATGCTGCACACCTAACCTGCATTATTATTATTATAGTGGGGCGGCATAGCTATAAAATCATTCATTATTTTGATAAAAGCACCAAATTTGGCAGATTTGTCAACAAATATATTTAGTACAAATCTGGATATTGGGCCATCAGAAACTCGCCCCCTGGTGGCCAGAGCAGGCAATTGAATCCTACCTGCCCATGGACCCGTCCCGTTAATTGGATCCACTGAGGAGATCCCAGATGATGCAATGAGCATTATTGAGAGGTTTGTCATACTTCTCTTTGAGAGAACCAGCACCTGCACCAAGGTAGATGACGCAAGAAGGAAGCTCTTTCAACGGAAACACTCAGTACAGCTGTGCTGGTTCTGTCAAAGAGAAGTATGACAAACCTCTCAATAATGCTCATTGCATCATCTGGGGTCTCCTCTGGTCCACTTGCCAGCTTCAGTAGTGCATCTGTCAGTTTTGTCAGTGACTTCCATGTTGACCATGCTGCCTTCTTTCCATGTCCAGCAAAGCTGGATATGGTGTCACAGCATGTCAAAGCATGGAACATTGGAAGGGCACATGACATCTCTGGTCCGAGACATGCAGCCATTTGGTGGGCTGCAAGATAGCGAAAGCTCTTGCCTGTTCCGAATGAAACATATTTTTCACTTTAACTGCTCTCTAAATTATATTTGTGGTGCTGAAAACATGGTAACAGCAGCTTGGGGGGGGACCAAAGTGTTCTATTCCAGTATATTAAACTATAAATGTACCAAATTTATTAGTTTGTTAGCAGAATTATACAAAAACTGCCTGACCGATTTTCACAAAATTCGGTGGAGGGATGTACCACATTCCAACTTAGAATACATTACATTTTGGTGTTGATCCAACTCAGGAGGCGTGTCCACGGGCTGCCCATTCACTTCCATAAATTTTTTGGATGAGGATTACGTGAAACCTGTCCAACCGATTTTCACAAAACTTGGTGGAGGCATGTAGCATGGTCCAACGTAAAAGCCATTACATTTTGGAGTGGATCCAATTAACGGGACGGGTCCATGGGCAGGTAGGATTCAATTGCCTGCTCTGGCCACCAGGGGGCGAGGTTCTGATGCCCCAATATCCAGATTTGTTCTTGATATATTTGTCAACACATCTGCCAAATTTGGTGCTTTTATCACAAAATTGAATGATTCTAGAAAAATATTGAGCTATGCTGCCCCACTATTATTCAAAGATTCTTTATTTAAATCATTCATCATGATACAATATCTCCTGATATTACAGAGTCTGCCTTGAGAGGATTATGATTTGATTTAATTCAAGGGTCTGCCATTGATATGACAAAATATCAGTAAATATCGTCCCTGTCTTTTTCTTGGCTGCTTATCATTTTCTGACACTAAGCCGCTATTTTTGAAAATTTAGGAAGGAGGTGTGCTTGGACAGAAATGGTGACATAGACATGCCATGGGAACTTAATTCAAAATAAAGGCGCATCTTAAAGATGATGATGTGTATCTCTGTTTTCACTTTGCATCAATAATATTGGATTGTTGATCACTGACTCAGTATGTTGTTAATTTTTTCACCTTTATATAACGAGGAGAGTCCCATTGAGATTAGAGTCAAATATTCATATTGCAAAAATACTGCTGTACAGCAGTGAGATGCACCATTTCCCAAGTTTTTAAAAAAAAATCCAATCAGTGGCACCTGAGGTATCATGACTTAAAAATGGACAAAGAAATGCTCAGTGCCCAATATGAGCTGCTGTGTGTTGGGGTCTTACCATGCCCTGTTCTGGCACTGCAGCCTGGACTTTGCGGCTGACCACCTGGGCCAGGGTGGGGCAGTGCTGTGGGGGTCTGAAGCCCCTCTTGGGCTCTGTCCCGCTGGCCTTGGTAGTAGAGACCCTTGCTGGCTGGCCGCGAGTCTCGTACACATTCATGTGGAGTCGATTCCCCTGCCTTGCTGCACTCTGGGAAACACGGAAACAGTCTCACCTGCTGCAATTTTTTAAAATCAATTTTGGATTCATTTCTTAACCATGCTGTTAGAAAATGCAGTTTTTTTAGAAACAAAGGTGAAACTAAGATAACCAATGGCAATATGATATAACCCCATCTACTGAATTAATCCAGGAGATTTG
The DNA here is from genome assembly GCF_006386435.1 of Epinephelus moara. Taxonomy (NCBI): domain Eukaryota; kingdom Metazoa; phylum Chordata; class Actinopteri; order Perciformes; family Serranidae; genus Epinephelus; species Epinephelus moara. The sequence continues at coordinate 4,943,144 of NC_065523.1, read as the reverse complement.
CGTTACTACAGTATATTTGAGTATCACTAAAGTTACTATTTGAAGCAATGTACATGGAGGATTCAGGTAGAGGTTAGGGTTAAGTCTGTAGAGGGAGCTGAGCCTGAGGGCAAAGCTTTTGACTGCAGATAAAAGTGTCAGGAATGGGTTTCCTCTGATATTCAGAAGGTGTTTGTCAAACCCAAAGAAGGAGGAGTAGAGCTGCTGCTCCTTCATGCTGACAGGAGCCAGCTGAAGAGGATTCTAGGTTCGGATTAGGATGCCCCTTGGATGCCTCCCTGTGGAGGTCGTCCAGGTTTGTCCTACTGGGAAGAGACCCAGCATGTATAATATAATCCAGCAATATTATGTAACATGTTTTGGCATAGCTGGCCCTGCCATGTTGGAGGGATTTCACTGTATAAAGCATCTGGGAACAAATGGATGAACTGTTTCACTCATCTGAAATGTAGGTATTGCAAATGGTAAAGTCTCAAAAGTGGAACTGTCATTACATGATGGGCAGTAGTGATGCATGGATCAGGGTTTTTTTAAAACGCGCACCAGTCTAGCCTGTTAACAGAGCAGATCTTCCCCGACCAACCCACAAACATATGCGTACCCGCAACTCAGAGATGAAAGTTTCTGATATTGACTATTGCTATTAACAACCTATTTTGCTGTTGGTTATATTGTTTGTCATTTCCAGTATATATCACAATATAAAATGTGTGTCTCTTTTAAAAAGAAAAAGTTAAAATGTTGGTTAGAAATCAAGTACTCACCCATTTTTTAAGTGGTTACATCATGATCTCGAGCAGACAGGTGATAAGTACAGTGTTTATTTTATACTATAACCGAAGTGTATATTTGACAGATTCAGAGTGGACAGAGAGAGATGTGTGCTTGCTTGCTCTTCGAATATGGTGTAAGACCTACATATTCTCTGAGAGAAATATTTTTACTGAACGTTATGACCAGAGGGATTTAAGTACGTCGGGCTTCAACAGATTTTCCTGGTCAAAAATCTGATAAAAACCTGAGCGCAACAGCGCTGATGAAAAAGCTGCTTGCTGTGTGTGTGAGTGAGAGACAGAGACAGAGAGGGTAAGAAAAGGTACAAGGTGGACTAATGCACAATGTTTATGTAAGTTATCAATAACTTACTCATAATGCTGCTGTCACTTAATGACCCACTCACCCAAAACCTGCTTTATTTTCTAACAAGTTTGCCATAACCACCCGACTAGTGGGCTGTGGGTCAACCTGCACATCACTAGTGGGCGGAGCTAAAATGTACTGTACAATACTTCTTTGTTTCCCATAAGTGCATAAAAGTGAACAGCAACTGAACTTCAAATCAACTTACCTTCAATGCCTCCTCATACTCCACTGGAATAAAAGCAGAAGAGTTTATTAAAATGACATCAATATGTAACTCTTTCTAAATCTCATAGATTTTTGGGATTTGTCTAGTATACTGTGTCTTATGACTGTTTGTTTGCTCACCTTGGCTGTTAATGGACACCTGGAGGAAGAAAGGGGAAGACAGTTTTTGTAACTCTGGAAACGTTTACACTGTGTTATCAGTTTATTATCTGCCTGGTGACACAGTTGCAGGAATTAAAGGGCTACTCCGCCAGTGTAATGAATATGATGCTCAGTTTAGTCATCAGCAGCTCTGAAAATACCCCAATGACATTGTGATGTCATCAAGGTTACCTCAGCCTGGGTTTGCATACTACAAAATATTTTACAGACGATAAATTGAGACCGTCAAGTTTCAAACACATTGGCATTTAACAGGTAGCACCAATTTATAGATCCGTGTCTTTCAAGTCCCCCAACTTATGGATGTGCAGTACCAAATCAAGGGAGTACCCCTTTAAACGGACAGATAAGTTCTGCACTGTTAAGTAGGTGTGGACAATGAATGAAAAAGTAACCAAGACCCATGAATTACAGGAATCTCAAACCAACCTAATCAACAGCTGAATACAGTGATGGAGGTTAAAGGGTAAGTTCAGAATTTTTCAACCTGGACCCCAGTTTCCCATGTTTTTGTGTCTAATTTACAAATCAGAAAAATGATTTCTGAAATTGGTCCAGTATTAAGAGAGACCATTGCTGAAACAGGCTACAATGTAATGCCTACAGGCAACTGAGTACCATCAATTTACGTCCACTAAAAGTGCTTGTTTTTGCCACTGACAGGATCAGATTGTTAATATAGGTGTCTGATAACATTATTGAAAGGATCGCTACAGAGGTCGACCTCTTTGTTAAAGAGCAAGATCCTTTCTGGTTAAACAGAAACAGCCCAGAATTTGCTATTGTCAAACCCACCAGACTCCATTTAAATGTATTACTGTAAAACACACTTTATTCAAAATCAATAGAAGCAAAATAAAAAACACATAAGCAGTCTTGGTTCTTGTCTGTTTTTTTTTTTTTTTTTTTGTTAAGATGCTTTTTTGGGCATTTTGCTGCCTTTATAGATAGGACAGCTAAGCGTGAAGGGGGGAGAGAGAGAGAGGGAATGACATACAGCAAAGGGCCACAGGCTGGAGTCAAACCTGGGCCACTGCGGCAACAGCCTTGTACAGCCTTGTACACAATGTAACCACCGACGCCCCTTTGTTCTTGTCTTCACCGTTCCAGCAATCACCAACTCTTTTGACTGAAATAAACCCTAAATTCACCCAGTTAGACGTGAAAATATGCTGTCCCTCAACATGCTAAAATTATTGTTTATTCAAAAGAGTGTCTTGTGTTGGTTACAGAAAAAGCATCTCGCTTCTTAATAAAAAGGTCTATCTCTGTAGGAATGCTTTCCATAACGTTGTCAGACACTTGGAATGGTAATCTGAGCCTGTTAGTGGCAAAAACAAGCATTTTAGTGGACGTACACAAACGCCTGCAGGGATTACATCGCAGCCTGTTTCACGGTTTCACTCAATACCAGACCAGTTTCAAAAATTGGTGTCACCCTTAGTCAGACACATAAACATGGGAAAATAATTTGGAAAATATCAAAGTTTCCCTTTAACTCCAAAGCTAGCTACAACTACACTTGTTAGTCACAGCATATGTGCATTATAACCTGTCGGAATTATTAATTATTTAACACCGTGTCCTAACTGGATGTGAGCTTCAGACTATTGTGCCACATAGCGTTATATGTCGGACAGTCTGTGTCAACACTGGATCTGTTTAATATGTAAACAAATCACTTACCTAGCAGCTATGGTCTCAGAGAAACCACTGAAAATATGGATAAGAACGTACTTCCTTATTATTCAAACTCACAACTAGGGATGAGCAAGTACACCATTATCTGTTTCTGTGTCTGTATCTGTTCAACCAACTAATTTATCTCTACTCGGAATGGGTGCCAGAAGTGGGTGGAGTTTGAATCAGAAGTGGGTTGGGCCTAATCAGGAATTGTGATTTTAAGTCTAAAATTTACATGGATTGATCAGAAGTCGCAGTATTTATTACCTATGAGAAAAGTATTTGCAGAACAGCCTCAGAATTGAGCTTTGGATCATTTTTGTTTATCACAAGAGTACAAGATTAATCATAGCTACCCAAATGAGAATTTTCCTCTATCATGAGTACAGATAATGACACATTTTACTCATAGGATACTCACACTTGTAATACGTACATTATCTGTAGCAGCTACTCGTTTTATCCAAGTATTTGGCTCAACCCAACTCACAACAATACTATCACGGGTAAGTTATAGATATCATTATTGTAGATACCATACTATAAAATACCACCATCTCCACATTGTAAAACAAGCTAGCTTGCTAGCATCCCCGACAATTCTTAGCAGAAATGTTCATCCAGTTGCCAGATGCCAACTTATTTAGGTTTTTCTAGTGAAATAATGGGGTATCCTGTCGATAAAAGGATTGTAATGGTATGAGATTTTCATGGTACGATAACTGTTCACAAAATATCGCAGTTTTAAGGTATCATGATACAGAATTATTGCTATCATCACGGTGTAACTTGAAATCTGTATATCGCTGCAGCCCTAGGAGGTAACTCCTCATTAAACCTTGTGATTTAGCCATTCCTCTCATTGCGGCGTTTCCGACAGGAATGACAGAATACAAATAGAAACGGGGTGTTCAACACAATTTCAGCTCAAAACGTCGCTTTGCTTGTAGGCAGTTATAACAGTCAAATAGAAAACAATACAATCACTGATATAGTCGCTGAGGCCTGCTGGCGTTGCATCCAGTTAGGACATGGTGTTTTCTTAACTACTGACATTGTAAAATAAGTCTTCCGCAGTCAGAATCTATGATTTTTCACATTCTTGTTCAGTATAAAGAATTAATAGAAGATCAATGTAACAACTGAGAATCTTTCATAAGATACTGTTTATTAGGCATTGCAGGGTAAATGCGACAATAAACCATGATATTGATGAAGGACTTATTGCTAAGTAAGACAAAGCCAGAGTGACAGCAGAGTCTCTCACCTCCTCGTTCTCCTCGTCAAAATAGGTCAGCTGAAGACTGCACAGGCCAAACGAACGCTTCACCTGCACACAAACACACACGCAAAGATCTGATGAGGACAGGGGATGTGGGCCATCAAAAAGAAGGAAGGGTAGAAAATGCCACGGTATAGATGAAAAAATAAAGCAATCACAACTTCAGACCTAACAGTCATTTCAAATAGGAATTAACTCTGTGACTCAGGCTATACCCAACCGGAAAAAGAAAAACAATATATAGAAAGTGGTGTAACTTCTTAAGTAAACAACATACAGAGACAAATAAATACACTCTTCCATACAACTCTGACCCAAGGAATTTAATGGAATGGTTATTTTTGACATTTGACAACATCTTGACTCTATTTCTGGACAAAAACAACAAAAAATGGCAAAAAATTGTTAATTTCACTTACTTACTTTTTTTCTTCTTATTCTTGAAATTGTTCCAAAAGAGAGAGCAGTGGGAGACAACCATCTTACAGTCGCAAGGTGCAGGCCCACTGTCCCAACAAACGCCAAAGTTGGCAGTTGATGTTCAGTCACCTACAGAATTTGGCCCTTTTCTGTATTTTTCTATTTTGTTTGTCCCCCTCCCTCCCAGAAATAGTCAATATGGTTTGAAATGTTTAGTAGTAGTAGGCTAGGCCTACCCATTTTATTGAATTCCTTGAGTCTGAATTGTATAGAAACATGTTTACTTCAAAAGCAAAGCTATTTTCAATTTCTTCAGGTTCAGGAGAGTATAAACTGTTAAAAATAACCCCCAGGGGACATTAGCCTATATTTTAGTCTGCTATGTATAATTTTAGAATAGACACTTAAATAGTTAAGGAAAAACAGGTAGTGGAAAAAAAAATCACTCTATGTACATTTCTTTTGCTGTTTTTGTCCAGAAATAAAGTTGTCAAATGTCAAAAATAACCATTCCATTGAATTCCTTGTGTCAGAATTGTATGGAAAAATGTGTTCATTTGTCTCTCTGTGTTGTTTACTTCAAAAGCTAAGCTATTTTCAATTTCTTTGGATTTGGTATAGGTGTAATAAACTGTTAAAAATAAACCCCATGGGACATTATTTCAGTCTGCTAGCTAGTATAATCTTAAAATAGACACTTAAATGATTAAAAAAAACAGGTGGTGAAATTTTTTTCACCCTAGGTGCATGAAAAAAAGGAAAATATAGTTGTGAAATTAATTTTTTTTTGCCATTTTTTGTTGTTTTTGTCCAGAAATAGAGTCAAGATGTTGTCAAATGTCAAAAATAACCATTCCATTAAATTCCTTGGGTCAGAGTTTTATGGAAAAGTGTATTTATTTGTCTCTGTATGTTGTTTACTTCAAAAGTTACACCACTTTCTATATCTTGTTTTTCTTTATCCAGTTGGGGATAGGTGCAATAAAGGGTTAAAAATGAAGCCTTTGGGACATTATTTCAGCTTGGTACCTGGCAAAATCTGAAAATAGACACTTAAAGAATTGAGAAAAATCAGGTGCCACAAAAAAATCCGGGGGGTGCGCGTGGACCCGTTTCCATCTAGACTAACGAAGCTAAACCGTTTAACATAAACAGCTACTGTTGTTTCAGCTTGTTAGCAACAATTCTATGAGATGGAAAGCGCTCTGTGCTTGTTTATAACATAATAATAGCGGTGGTGGATGAGAGATTGTGGACAGAGCAGACTGACCCCAGGACCCCAGGAAGAATAGCTGCAGCCCTGCTGTAGCTAATGGGGATCCTAATAAACAATAAACAATAAATAATAAACTGAAATTTTCTCCAAAAGGTTACCTGTTGCTGATCAGCTGTATTGATAAAGTATTGGCTTTTTCCTCGAGGAGGTTTTATTGCACTCACAGTAACAAGCATAGTTGTCATCAGCTCAAGTTATCTTTACCTCTCTGTCTCCACTGCAGCGTCTTTACTCCGTGTTTGTGTGTGAGTGTGTGTGTGTGTGTTTGTGTGTGTGTGTGTGCGTAAAAGTGGCGCAGCAGCCAGGACGCACAGACAGCAGGAGGAGCAGCACGATAATAAATTACACCCAAATGTAAAAAAGTAAGTTAACAGTTAGAGATAAAAGAGCCGGTGATGTCGGAGCTTCTCAATACTATGGTCGTTCATAACTTAGCGCTGCGGCTCGTTTACTACCCGCGAGATTAACGGGGTTAAAGCTTCACACATCCATGGGAAAAAGGGCATATCAAAATAACGATCTCAGATATTACAAATCGATATCGGGTCATCCCAGTGAAGATCGATTTGAATCGGATGAATCGATTATTTTAACCCAGCCCTAGGAAGCAGTGTTCAGGAGCAGGCTCCAGTCACACTCCTGCTGGCTCTTTACTAGCTGAAACCCATTTCTTTTCATTAGGCTTTGACAGGAACCAATAAAATAGGGCTGCTCAATTATGGAAAAAATCATAATCACGATTATTTTGGTCAAAATTGAAATCAAGATAATGCAAATGATTATGCGGCGCATGTGATGACTTATTTACACGACGGCATGTCATTTCTGTCTCCACGTGGTCGCGTGTTTACAATTCTCCTCTGCTCTCTGTATCACACACGGCGGAGTTTGGCCCTGATGTGCACACACACTTACACACACACACACACACACACACACACACACACACACACACACACACACACCACCCTTCTCACTCTC
>NC_065523.1:4912715-4935953 GCF_006386435.1 Epinephelus moara | reverse complement strand
ACACACACACACACACACACACACACACACACACACACACACACACACACACCAACCTCTCTCACTCTCCCTCTGCCATTTTCTACACACTGTTTTTGCCTGCCCCTCACATTAATCAATTTCACCTATTTGACTGGCTCGTGGAGTGAACAGAGAAGAGGAGGGGAGGGGGCAGTATTGCGCATGCGCGGCTTCCGGGTGCGTTTGATCTGCAACACAAGACAACGAGAGTAAACTGACAAGAAGCGCATAATCGTTTTATGTTGATTATTTTGTTTTCATAATTGTTGAAAGCCCAAATCGTAATCTAGATTAAAATTCGATTAAACGAGCAGCTCATGTCGCCAGGTATTATTCAGCACTTCATGCTGAATAAAAAACAGATGATGCTAAACTTGTACACCAAACCCACTAACATCTTTCTCATCTGTGACTCAGCAGCACTCAGACAAATGAACCATAAATTGAAAGGTGCAGAGCTGCCAGCCCACATTTCACCTTCTTCCTTGACACTGGCTAATTACAATGCCACTGATTCAAAAACAGGGCCTCTGGTCTTTCCCCCCACAGTTTTTTAGTGGCTCCAAGCTTATTCTGGCTCATTGGTACACTATTAGGTTAACATGAATTCAGTGATACAGGACTGCTTTTGGGAAGAGTTCCTAGAAAAAAAAATTTGAGCCCTGCTCTAGGCCTGTCACCATAAGTACTTAAGTTTGATGATATATTGGCTTCCCCAAAATTGAGATAAACCATATTATTTGTTGTTTAAAGACTATATTATCCCAGTGATAAAATGATAATATAAAAGTATCATAATGCAATTTACCCTTTCAAAAAGCAATGAACTTTTAATTCCTCAGAATGAGTTGAATTGGAATACAATAAAAATATTTAACATATTTTTTAATAAAAGTAATGAACACCTGTTAGTGGAAATGTACGATATTGGATTTTTTGCCAATATCCAATATGCCAATATATAACACCTCATTTGGCCGACAACCGATATATCCACTTTTTTTCCCCACCTAATTTTACTGATCATCAAGCCTCTTCTGTAGTGGAGTTATCATCATATTATACATACTATTATCATCATGGCCCAATATGGGCTGAAACTGAATTTGAATCATTTATATTTGAATTTGAATTTCTAAACTTGAATAATTGCATTGAAAAACTGAATTTGAATCACATAATTTGAAATTGTATTGTTAATTTGAATCATTGCATTGAAAAACTGAATCTGAATAGTATAATTTGAAATTGAATTTATTTCTATATATCTCCACATTCAGTTCTCACAATTCAAATTCACTTCTCAAAATTCAATTTCAATTTACTGTGACAGACATCCGGGTAGTTTAAGGATGAAGGAAGAGCAATCGAGCGCAGATACACAGGACTCCTCTTCGGCCAATCAGCACCTACGTTTTTGAGCACGTAGGAAGAAGCGCTCGCCTCGATCCATAGACCATAGACAATAGGCTCGTTCGAGATGAACTGCGCCTCGCCTGAAAAGTAGACGAGAGCAGGATGTCGCAGCGGGGGGCTGTGATAAAAAGCTGCGGTGAAGTCGGACCCTTTAACTGTATTTTGATGTTTTTGTGAGCTCGGACCGCTTCTGGGCGGTCTGAGAGAGCGCAGGTGCCGTGCCCAAGCGTGTCCGAGCGTGCACCAGCGCGAGCCTTGCCTGAACCTTCTGTGAAGCCTTCTTCCGTACCTCCGGGCTCCGTACAGCTGGGAGAGTTGAGCCTGATAGGAGGGGCCAAATTTGAATGTGTGTTTACAAACAGCAACTGGAAAATCCTCCAGACCCTACCTTTAAGTGTTTGTTTTTGACACTGACAGGCTCAGATTGTTATTCTAAGTGTCTGACAGCATTATGGAATGGATTCCTACAGAAACAGAGCTTTTTGTAAAAGAGTAAGATCCTTTTTGTTTGACCAAAATCAGCCTCAAAATCGCCATTGCCAAAGCCACCAAACTCTATTTAAATAAACAGTAATGTTGTAACAATAATTTTAGCATGTATAGAGGCAGCATATTTTCACATCTAACTGGGTGAATTAATAGTTTACCAAACCAATAATCACCAATGCAGGTTTGGTAAACCATTAATTCACCTAGTTAGATGTGAAGACATGCTGCCTCTATACATGCTAAAATCACTGTTTATTCAAATGGAGTCCGGTGGATTTGGTGATGGAGATTTGGGGGCGATTTCTGGTTGAATAAAAAGGATCTTAATGTTTAACAAAAAGGTCTATCTCCGTTGGGATCCTCTTCATAATCTTGTCAGACACTTGTAATAACAATCTGAGCATGTTAGTGACAAAAACAAGCACTTTTAGGCCCCGATAACACAGAAAAAGTTTCGCAAGTCACAGAACGCCAGGCACACCACATTGCCATTTTCTTTTTTTAAATTGAATGCCAATAGTAAAGAAACACTTGCTGCACCTTTTTATTGTTGCCAGGCAACCACCCTATTACCTCCTTACCTTGACCTTCCCCTGTAATCAATCTACCATTTATCATTTGATTTATTTTATAATACTTAGTAGGTAGTTGAGAAGCTGTCAACAGATAGTTTGTTGGGCACAGGGAAACAGAGATCTGTATGGGTACATGAAACCCTAAAAAAAGTGGGTGGATCATGCGAAGTAGCACCAGTTTTTCCTCCATTGTTTACCAACTGTACACTTGTTGTTGTGATGGGAAAAAAAACGGAGATGACGTGGGGCGCTTTTCCACTCTGAGTTGAAGTTTTTTCAGTTCAGAGTGTTGTTGTAAAAACGCCAGGCGCCTAGTGTGCAGAAACACAAGGCACATAGCAACGCAAAAACAGCAAAAAAAAAAAAAAAAAAAAAGCTTCATTCTCATTAAAAGTAATTACAAAAAGCAACCTTAAACTGCTATAAAGCTTTCTGTGTGATCTTAGTCAACATAAACTGATAGTGCTCAATTGCCCACAGGGATTACATTGCAGCAGGTTTTGCCGCTGCTGGCTGCAGCGCTCTCTCCAAATACTGGACCAGTTGTACAAACTGCTGTTCCGATTTGTCACTTAGACACAAAAACATGGGAAAATTAAGCCCAGGTTGAAACATTCCAAAGTCACCCTTTACACTGGGGACACCAAGACAGCACATACCCAGTCTGTGATATGACTCTGTTACTGTACTGATAGAATTAATGCTTCGGATATGCACATTATACTAACTTCATCAAGACAACAGGTAAATATGAAAGAAGTGCTCTGAACCAGAAACCAGTCAGAAAACAGTAAACATGATTAAATATACAAAATAAAGGCCTCTAATATGAGCCAATTTCCAATAAATAGGGCAGTGCATTATGGGATTAGGCCTACCTACAACAATTTCATAATGTATTCCCGATAACCCACTTCTCTCTCTGATTGTTCAGTGTGTAGAAAAGCTTTGTGCAATAATGTTGTTGTGAAATGAATTTGCAGACTTATAAATGCCCTCTGACTGATATTTCAGCTAACAGGCCAGAGGAACACATTCAAATGGTGGATGTGTGTTTCAAACTGCTCAGACCAGTTGTGTTGAGCTGGTAAACAGTGTTTCCATGACAACAAACCACTATAATAACCCTGTCAGGCCAGCGATGTATCCTCCCTGCCCTCTGTGACACTGTCATCTGTGCTTTATCACAGCAGCTCACAGGAGACACGCTGCATGATGGCAACGGTAATGCTACAGTCTGTCATTAGCATATCCAGAGCTGGTAGGTTATGTCCCTAAGAGTAAACACAATCTTCCGATGTGGCACATCAATGTCATCAATCGCAAGCAGCAGCGACTAGAAATGAGTGTATGAGAGCAGACAGAGGCGGCAGCAGGCTGTGCGGTGATCGGTGTGTTTCAGAACGGGCCCGGTGATTCTCCCCTCTCTTACCATGGCCTCCATCGACTCCCAGCTCTTGGTCTCGGATCCCGACAGAAGGAAATTTTTGGAATTTCCTCTGAAATTCACCTTCAGGTTGATGTAAAAGTCCATGGCGTCGCCCGTCTGCGCCTTAACGCATATTACGCACGACGGACACGGAGCGTTTTCCCCGACCAGCGAAGGCTATTTGGGTTAATCTTGCCAATTCGCTCCACTGTGACTTATCCGACGGGGGATGAGGCGTATTTTGTGTTTACATCAGCGTCCTAGGCACGCCCACCCTGCACCATGTGTCCGGAACTAAGATCGACACTTCCGCTTGTGCGGAAAAAAACAAAAGCAGCAGCGCGGTACGGTGCGGTGCGGAGAAGAGCCGCTGGAGGGCGGCACAGGAGCGTCACCTGTGATGATCAGGACTGCAGCAGGGATCCAATCTATTTATTACTCTCGCCAGATTCTCGTCGTTTATTTACAAACCAAAGGCCCTTCTTTACTGCCCTTGACAAAGATTTAGGAAAGTAGCCTACATAAAGTATTGTTAAATCGTCTAAGGCCTTAAAAACTTAACTGGCATGTGTTAAATATAAGGATATGTAAGGAACCAGTCTCTGAGAATAATCTTTGGACTTTGCACTTGATAACTGGATAAGAAAAAAGATGTTTGTTTTCCATCTTTTTAAAAAACCTTTATTTAACAAAAAAAACTCTTGAGATTAAAAATCTCTGTTTTAAGAGTGTGCTGGCCAAGACAGGCAGCAACATAAATTACAGTCAACATAGAACAAAAATACAAATTAAAAATGTACAGCTCTAAAACAAGCAATATAAAACACCTAATTCGATTACCACAATGAAAAGCCAACATGTTTGTTAATACATGTTATAAGTGAACTATAAAACCATAAAACAGAGACAACTAAGCATGATTACAAAGATCAACTAAAATACACGCTGACACTGGCATATAGACGATTGGGCACAACAATCCTGCAACAGTTCTTTGAAATGGCCAAGAGGAACCAGTGACTGCAACTTTAAGTCCTTCTGCAGAGGATTCCACATATAAGGAGCTGCATACAGAAATGCTTGCTTGTCAAACTCTGTACATACCCTCCATATAGACAATAAAAACATGTTCTGTGAATGAAGAGCAAAGCCATTTTAATTTTTTTGTTTAATGTACACACATAAATACGCTTGAAGAGGGCCAAGAATATCTTTGTAAACGAGAATGTCGATGAAAAAGTCTACAAAATTTAAAGAGGTTTTGCACTATGGCTTATTCTTACCTTTTTTTTTTTTTAAATTACTTTGATCCAGCTATGTTGCCATTGGTCAAATTGGTCTTTCTACTAAGCCAAAAAACAATACCACCAGCATAACATTTTTTTTAAATCAAAATCATTATGATCAATTCCTGCATTAGAAAAGTACATTCTTTCAAACATCAAGAAAAATATCTCAATTAAGGATTAGTCAAAATCCCTTATGCACCTTTTGTGCCCAAGGTAGTTTGTACTGCCACGCATACAATGTAGGAATGCTCTGATATTCAAATTACAACAACATTACTACAAATTTTATCAATCAGTTATCAGCCTCTCCATACAGAAAAAGAGTGTTTTGAGAGTATTAACAGCAACAAAACATATTGTATTGATAAGAAGAAGAAAAAGAAGAGGAAAAATCCAGTAATGAGATGGAGACATAAACTCACCATTTTAAATGGGAGTTGTCCTAATTAAAGGATTACATTTAATTTTAGATCCTCATAGGAATCAGTTGTTGTTACACCTGTAATGGTGGCCTGTGGAACCAAGACATTGTATATTCAGCAGCAGCACCTAACATAATATGTGAATATACTCATGTATATTTGCACATGATTTTTAGTCATTTCTATTGTTTAATCCTTTGATTTCTTTGGATCAACACTACGTCCAGTTGATAATCCATCACCAGTTTGTCTGTCTGGATCTGGAAGTCCCACAGAATCTGTCTTTCAGTCCAGCCTTTTCCACCCACTAGTAGGATTTCTTGATTTCGGTCACTTCTTCAATTTGTCGGTGGTCATGCAGGGTCTTGTCCTTCCATGATGGTTCATCCTCCTCTTCTGCATTCTCTGGTTTCTGCTGCCTGAGGTATTCACTTAGCAGCTCATTTTTGGGGACCATCTTTCTGCTGTATTCCTGGATCCTCGATCTTCACTGTGTCATCCTGGACAGTGGCTCTGATGCTCACCAGTCCTCAGCCCCCCTCATTCCACTTAGTGTACTTTCTCAGGGTGCTGGACTTGAGATGAAACCCCCCATGCATTGTGAGAAACATCCTTGTCTTGATATCAGTGACCTGTATTTCCTACCAGTGGGGTATCTGATGGATGGCAGGGCATGGGGCAGAAAAGAAATGTGAATAAAATCCTGTAATTGTCATACATCCATTCTGACATATGTTCAGGTAATTGAAACAACTTAACAGGCATCTGCAGTGGTTATTACAGCATGCTGCAATGAACTGGTTGTAGTGTATTTAACATTACTCCAAAACTGCATGTCATTTACTCTGATTTAATCTAAAATTTCAGCACGTCAATCTTCTTTCTTTCCTAAAACAGACTACTGTACAATTACAGTGATATCTTATTATTATTTGTATGAAAAGAGAACACCTTAGAACATAATTTCTTTCATATAGATCAGTCTCATGCTACTCATACTACTACTATATAAAAAAGCCTTTAGTGAATGATGCATGTTTTATTTGCTGAGTTACAGTAAATTATTCACAAAGAGCTACTCAAGTCAATTGCACATTCATCATCTTAGTTGAGCATGTTAGCATACTAACATTTGCTAATTAACGCTAATCACAAAGTACAGCTTAGGCAGATTAGTATGTCACTACTCTATTTGGTCACTGATAAATAAACTTGTACTTTCAGGTCAGTCCAACACATCCTCATCACATGTTGATGTTTGGTCATGGACTTTCCGTTGAGATATGGCATGCAAGGTACCCTGGGTGCGCTGGCTGTTGACGTTCTGGGATACCTGTCAAGTTCAGCCTGTTACATGCATTGTCTGTTTTCAAAATACACTTCTGTTTTCACAGGAAATGTACAGTTTGCAGACAGTCTCTTTCAAAAGAAACGTACTACGTCGGTACAACATCGAAAATTGAGGGTTTTTTTCCTTCAACAGCAAATACACATGGTTACATTTTGCCAACACACACATGGTTGGGTTTAAGGAAAAAGAACAGAGTTTGGCTTTACAATCTTAGGGGAAGCAAACACTGGCCTCCCTGGTGAGAATCCATGGTTGTTGGACTTCTGCTGCCTTAACTTTTGTTGTTGTCCAGCCGCATTTCCCCCATGTCGGAAGTTTTTTCATCAGTGTCCGACACCGGAAGTCACTGACCAAGTGCCGGGTTCGACGACTGAATTTGTGCACCAGATTTCATGACAATCTTTTCAATAGATGTTGAGATAATTCAGTCGAAACTACAATGTCAGCCTCATGGTGGTACTAGAGGGAAAGTCAGGGATCACCAAAATCAGAGGGATTAATCATCCGGGTACAATGAATCTGTACAAAATTTCACACCCATTCAAAGTCTGTAGTTGAGATATTTCAGTGTGTATCAAAGTGGAGGAATGACAGACACAGATCTGTCCACAGAGCCACGGTGCTAACATAGCTAAAAGGGGGTCTCAAACTGATTGACAGCAAAGGGTGTAATGCTAGATAATATTGGCAAATAATAATAATTGTAAAAGTAATCATTCTTCGAAATTGTATCAGTTAAGAAAAACACAGAATGTTCATCTTATATCTAGCATTTTATTTAAATCTTCGAACAATTGATATTAATATACAACGGTCAAAGTCAAAACTTGGATAAAAACATCATTTTGTATCAGTCATAGTCAGATTTGATAAACAGTGAACCTGGCAACACAACCAAACAAACCCAAATCTATGTGATCAGATTCTGAAATAAACATTGCTTAATCCTAATTTGGTGCATGCATGTGGCATCACCTTTATCCCACCGAGCCACACCCACCTCAAATCAGCGAGAGGAGCTCAGGCAAAACCACAAATACAACCTCTCAGGTCATACAACCAAAACTGTGGGAACTTTTGTGGAAAATAGTAGGTCTCACACACACACACACACACACACACACACACAATACGTATATATATATATATATATATATATATATTATTATTATTATTTTCTTTTATATCTATTACACAACATAAACAGATACAATGACAAATCAACAGAAATAGCTAGCAAACAATGATAATAAATAAACAATAAAAGAATACGGTACGTGCAACTCTTTTCTTCATTTTTTTTCCCCCAGGTGGCTTATACCTTCTCCCTTTCTTTCCTCTAAAGTTCTCTTCATACACTCCAACATACCATATATCATATATATATATATATATCATATCATGACTGTGATGATTATTCATGAATGAACGCATGAAAGATATAGTTCTGATTAATTTTAAGTAGGGTTGTATGGAGTACTTATCCAAAACACATTTTAACCACCTAAAAAAAAGTCCCACCTAAAAAATAGAATATCAGTATAAGTGTGTACCCTATATTTAGATTTTCATAGCTTTACCTTAATGTCAGGCAGTGATTTCCAATGGGAAAATGAAGCCGTTACATCGCCCTCTTCAAAGCCAGACTCCATTGAGAAAAACAGTGATTTAACATCACTTAACGCAGGAGTTTCTGGTCTCCTGCTCCCTCGAACAGTTAGTTTGTTTGTGTTATTGTGTAACTTGCCATTTGAAAGGGTTAATTCGGATTCACCAAGGTCACACAATAACACATACTAACTAACTAACTGATTGAGACAGCGGTAGAGCAACCTGTGTTCAGTGAGCTAAATTTACTGTTTTTGTCACTGGTGTCTGGTGGCTTTCCCCGTAGATGGGGAACTGAAGCCGTTAATAGCTTCCCCGGGCTGTCTGACGGAAAGGTAAAGCAGTGAGTGTACTCTCAATATAACACATCCACAAAACTTGTTTTGCTGCTGCTCCCGTTCACAGCAGTACATTGCTTAGCTCCCATGTCAGACTCCTGTTGCTTCTCCAAAATGGGTGCGTGCAGATTGACATCTACTGTATGTAATACACTGACTATGGCTAAGTACCTCATACAACTCCAATCCATTAAATCCAAACTATCCCTTTCATGTGGGGAAATGTTGGTGCCCCCATCTGCCTTTAATTCCTCAAAATACCTCATAGACTTTTCCACTAATGCTGACACACACACACACACACACACACACACACACACATTATTTATGTGAGGTCTGGCTCACAGTTGGTGTTCCAGCTGATCCCATAGGAGTTGGATGGGGTTGAGGTCAGGGCTCTTTGAACAAAAGTCAACTTCTTCCTAACAGGGAAAATATTTCTCTATAGTGCATGGAACAGTGTTGGAACTATGAGGCCTAAACCAGAAAAACCGGACCCAGACAAAAAGGACATGAAACTATGTGTCCACATACTTTTGACCAAATGTTGTAGGTTTAAACCAGCAGCTTCAGCAGTATATGATGATGTAAAGATGTGCACCCAGGCAACAGTACATGTAAAGAAAGGCCACCCGCCTTATAATAGCTTCTCTGCTTTGTATCCCAGTGCCGCAGTGACACAGTAAGGAACAATAGCCACAGTAGCCAGAGGCACCATGGCACTTTTACAGAACGACAGCAAATAGAACAGAGCTCCGCTGTGGACAGCTGGCCGAAAAGCAGAGTCAAATAACTGCAGTAGCACCAGTGTTGCACTTAAACAGACTGACCTGTAGATGGTGCCCTCAGACTCCCTGCCGACCACTACTGAGTTAGTGTGTGCATACAGAGGAGAGTGGAGCCCTAGGCCCAGACCCAACAGAGTCCCAGTGTTCCTGAACAAGCTGGCCAAGGGGCTGGTGTCC
Source organism: Epinephelus moara (assembly GCF_006386435.1). Taxonomy (NCBI): domain Eukaryota; kingdom Metazoa; phylum Chordata; class Actinopteri; order Perciformes; family Serranidae; genus Epinephelus; species Epinephelus moara. The sequence continues at coordinate 4,926,050 of NC_065523.1, read as the reverse complement.
ACGCTGACCCACTCTGCTCTCTGGCACCAGCACCGTGCTTTCTCCACACTCCAGAGGAGGTCGACTCCTACCAGCAGGAGGCACAGGTACAAGAGGAGAGCCAGAGAGAGGAGGAGCAGGGAGGTGAGGAGGTAGGAACGTAGGCCAGCCTTGTGGATCTGCTGGGTCTGGCTGACAGATTTTGCCACCAGGATACCTGAGAGGAAAAACCTTTATTCAGTCATTTAAGTCATCTTTATTTCTTTACAATTTAGCATGTAGTAACACACAAACCTTGTACAACCTGTTTTAATGACACTGTGCTCAATTGTAGTCATGCAATAAATCAAAATTGAAAAATAATCAGAGAGGGGAGACAAGTTTTAATATGGAAGCCCATTTCTACCAGGAAAAGAAAAACGTTAGGAGTTTTTTTTTTTTTTACGTTTTTACTTGAAAAATCAAACAAACAAAAAAAGCATACGATACAATCATACGGTGCTATAACAAGAAAAGTTTCTTGGTAAATTCTTCTGTTTGTAGTAATAACTAGACCGATATTTCACTGTAACATCCACGTGAAAAACACAACACAACTGGTCAAAATTTTGACTTGACCTTTGATTTGTGTCTCATGATTTTGATTTACTATACCATCATTTTTACTTCTTATGTCAATACTGTATTTTGATTAACTATCTCATAATTTTGACTCTTATTTAAATCATAGTTCAGTCAGGACCACTTCAGTCAAAGAAAACTTTATTTCCATTTGCAGTATTATATTTGGTGGTATGGGTCTGTTCTGGGGGCTTTCTGCCTTTCCTTAGGCCTACACAGAAAAGCCTAAGGCGGAGAGAGCACACCTCTCCTCCCTTCCACGCGCCTTTATGGAATGCCTAAGGCAGGGAGAGCACACCTTTCTGTCCTTCCATGTGCCTACATGGAAAGCCTGAGGCAGGGAAAGCATCAGCAAAGATCCCCCGGAGACAGAGCAGAGCAGCATCAATGACAAACAGAAATGACATTGGTAAGTCAGACACAACATGAAAAGGAGGAGCTGGGGTGGAGGCATGTTGCAAAGCAGCTTGCAGAGGAAGCAGCAACAGTAGGCAGGCCGAAGCAGATTAAATAAGGCGCCCTGAATGAGATCTGCCGATAGGTTGCATAGAAAGGAAACGTGATCCATCAGCTGACTCCCTTCCATCAATCCCTTCCATTGACAGTGTGTCCTGCCTGAACTTACGCTACGCTTAATAAGTTCATTTTGCTCAACTATCTCATGATAATGACTAAGCATCTAATGATTTTAGATCTTAGACGCTTATGATACCATTATTTGACAAAGCATCAGATATACACATTTTTCCCCAAGCATATTCCATGAAGTATCACTCTACTGTGCTGTGATTGGCAAATACCACATGCTGTGATTGGCTACTGCTCATCATGTCAACGTGTCGAAGTAGATGTCTGTTAGGACAAAGTCAAACTATGACTCCCTAGATAATCCTACAGCATCAGTTCTGGACGTTCAGAGAGGGCATTACATGCGTCGCGTCTTTTCAAAATAAACTTTATTTTTTTTACAGGAAATGTATACTTTCCAGTTGTTAAATTAATTAAGATTTAAAAAATTGTTGTCAATTTTTATATATCTGTGCCTCTCAAAAAAAACTGCAAAGCACATTTTTATGTAGATGATACAATTATTTATGTTTATGCACCTTCTGTTGAGGAAGCAGTATCAAACCTTCAATGTGCACTTCAGTGCATGCAGAAATCCTTTAAAAAACTTAGACTGGTTTTAAATTAACCTACAACCTAATTCATGTTATGCACAAGGTCAAGGACCTGTGATCATGATGCCTACTCCATCCGTTTCCTGAATGGCGCCCACACTGAACGCATAACAGATTACAAATGTCTTGGTATTTGGCTAGATCACAAGCTTTCACTTAAAACATGTGTTTTAGAGTTCACAAAGAATGTGAAAATTAAATTGGGTGCATTGTACAGATTTGCTTGTCTCCCCTCTCTGCTTCTCTTTAGAAAATAGAAGGACAATAATTCATGCTACCATTATTTAAGCCTTATATTATGGTGATATTTTGTATATGCATGCAGCCCAGTCCACACTAAAATCACTTGATACAGTCTACCACAGTTCTCATCGCTAGGAAAGCTACCCTCTACCTCACTTCTGTTTAAAAAAATCTAATTTCTTATGACACATGCTTGCAGGAATTTTATCCCTTGAAACTCCTCAGATCAGTACAGAGCTTGGTTAAATAGCTTTTAGTTTTTTCGCACCAAATAAATGGAACAAGTTACAAGAGGAATGTGAACTCAGGGCATTGCTGTAAAAGAGCTTAATGCAATTAAGTCAATTTTCCCTAAACAAACATTGGTTTGATGATGATGATGATGATGATGATGATGTTGATGATGAAAGGCAGTCTCTTTTGAAAATAAACTTAAAACTTAGGCTAAAAAACTTTTGTTTTCAGGTTTATTTCCTTAGGTTTAGGCAACAAAAGTATGTGGTTAGGTTTAGAAAAAAACATGTTTGGCTAAATATTAGCATGTGTTGCAAACATAATGTAACATCACATGAAATATGTCACTAGTGCATAGTACGCATACTAGCACACTACGTTGTTATGTAAATAACTCAACTGTCTTTTGGTTTCACACATGAAATGAACAGTCCTTTTCCCAGGTAAAAGTCTGAACTTTCTGGATCTTTATACTAAGGCAGTTGCTCGGAGTGTCAAAAAATGCCGCTGCCCAGTGCGTCTCATACGGCTGCTAGAGAATGCCTCGGTGCATCAGCATCTGATGCCGAGGACCACTGACCTAGCATCTGTATTTTACGAGTTGGGAGTGAGACTGTCTGTCCATACCTATGACAACTCCTGTGATGACCTGATGTGGGAAGTGAGCAGCGACAAAGACCCTGGAGAGGCACACGCACAGCTGCACGCACCAGAACAGCATCCACAGTGAGACACGCACACACCTGGAGGACAATCCACGTTATTGATCTGACTGTATGCAATGCACAGAGGTATTATACAGTGAATAAAGGTGAGGTTGAGCTCACCATTTCCTGATTTGATGTTCTTCTGTCTTCAGCACTATGGCAACAAGTGAGGACATCATGGTATAGTAGACTGCTGCAGTCCCCATGGCATGACCTGATGGACTTCCTGTCAGGGGAGGAGGTAAACTTTTTAAGAGATGGATTAAATCTGAGAATAAATAAACTCACAAATGTTACTCCTAAAGTGTGTTCTTACCTGGCCCAGTCTCACAGGTCATGGGGAACTGCTCTATTATTGGTTGGGAGGAGTTGCCGTAGTAACCCGTCTCCTGAACCCACCAATAGGGACGCTCTCCAAACAGAAGCCTTAAAATGGTATCATGGACACACTTTGTGGATACATCATCATCATCATCATCATCATCAACATCATTGTTGTCACTGTCATCAGAATCACCATGACAATCATAATTATCATCATCATCATCATCATCATCATCATCATTACCCCTTCTCACCATTTCAGGATCAGGTTGACCCAGTCTCCCACTACTGCCACCCACACCAGTTTGATGGCTTCAGCTTGCCGTATATGAAACCATATGGGGAACAATAGGAAGAAGGTGTTGCGTAGGTCAGTTGCCATGGAGACTGACAGGAAGTAGCCCTGTCTGTGGCTAAAGTGGGTCTGCAGGTAGTATGTGCTGCTCACACCACAGCTATGAAGTAAGTCCATTTCAACTGCAAAAGAAGAGGGTGGAAAAAGGTGTAACACCTACTATCTGTGCATATGGTGTGTGTGTGTGTGTGTGTCAAGGTAGTAATATACATTGGGACCCAATATTAAAATATGCTTAACACCCCCAATATATTAATACAAATTTTAATTAAAAAAAATTACTATCCAAAATAATTATAAGCAAATGTAAACCTAATCATAAAGAAACTTAACAAGTTGGCATAAATTTTACTACCAGTTTTAGTATTATTGTCTATTGCAGATCTGTATGTGGTTTGTCCAAGTAATGTTGCTGTATCCTAGCAGAAGACATTGCTTGACAACTGCAGTATAGATACAATCAATGTCATTACTTTCAAATGTATTAAAAAGTGGAAATTAACATTGTGTTACAAAGACTATATTCTACAGTGGATTGTGTTTTTATTGGTTATCTTCTTGAAACGTTATGCTAAATTCCTGTTAGAATGCTGGCTAACTAGCATTCCGTGCATCAGCTAGTGAACAGCCCATATATCCTGAGCATATTCCACTCACTAGCTTTGCATAAAGTTAGGATCTGTTAATGCACTTTTGTTGGGTAACTTGTTATTGTAATAGAGCCAAGGCCCCAGGAACAGCGCCAACCTTTGAAGCCGATGCTACATAGTGGCCAAAGGTGGAATTACACCATTTGGGTTTGTCACATGATGCCCCAAAAATACTTTTTTCTCATGGCCTTACATTGTGAAAGAGACGTCTGTAGATCAGTGGATACATTTTGTTGTTACAACCCCCACAAAATGCTTGTTTCACTATCTGCATTGATTCATTTGGTCCAATAACATTTCAAAAGTCAAGAAGGGCTGCACAATTAAATCATTTTTTTATCCCCATTTAAGTTAGCAAAGTGCTTAACCGGAATTAAACTGCTCAGTGGGTCGAAGTGAGACAGTCAGTTGTGCCTGGCCACGTGTTAACATAATGATATAAACATCCAGCTACTGCTACAATGAAAATGAGTTAAAGATAACACTGTAGGTAAGTTTATCTGCAGCAAGTGTGGTATGTCAGGCCATGTGACCGCTGCATGAATGTGGATGTGCATTTCCAAGTTTGTGAAATTTATAGTAGGCTGAATCAGTGAATCAGTCAGGAGGCTTCTCATTTGTGTTTACTGTGTTTACTAACGGCATGTATTAAGGTTTACTAATAGTATAGCTAGAAAGAGCAACTGCAAGCTAGACAAAAGTGGAAATGGAATAAGTAAAAGATGGGCGGGCCGCTTAAGGTCAAAATGCAGGTAATTTGGATAAATACGTAATGGTGCTGTATGTCCATCATTATTAGAAAATGGTAAATACGGAAGTAGGGGCGGCTGTGGCTCAGAGGTAGAGCGGGTCGTCCACCAATCGAAAGATCAGCGGTTCGATCCGGGGCTCCTCCAGGCTGCATGACAAAGTATCCTTGAGCAAGATACTGAACCCCAAATTGCTCCCGATGGCTGTTCCATCGGTGTGTGAGTGTGTTAAAACTGAGTAGCAGGTGGCACCTTGTACGGTAGACTTGGCCACCAGTGTATGAATGTGTGTGTGTGAATGGGTGAACGTGACTCGTAGTGTAAAAAGCGCTTTGAGTGGTCACTAGATGACTAGAAAGGCGCTATACAAATGCAGGCCCATTTACCATTTACCATTCTATACACTTTATGGGGGATTTTTTTTTTTTTTTAATGTACTAGTCCATGCATTTGAGGGCCCACTGTGTAGGACTTGGAGGGATAAATAAGCAGAAATGTATATTAATACAATAATTATGTTTTCTTCAGTCTATAATCACCTGAAAATAAGAACTGTTGTGCTTTTGTTGCCTTAGAAATATACATTTATATCTGCTTAGGGAGTAGGTCCTTGTCTATGGAGATCAGGCAAGTGCACAGATATACCCCAGGTGGTGCTCAAGCACCTGTCCTTTTGCCCTCTGTCTATATAAGGGCCTTATTTTGGGAGACGTTTCTTTTCGATTTCTTTTTCTAATTTAATATTTTAGTTTTTAAATTTGGCCTGTGCCATCAATTTTCCATTAAAAGCATGTTGCACCACCTGACAACCGAATCTGAGTTTAAATTCTGCCAGACTGCAAGAGCGCCTGCTCCTCCCTCATCACTGCCCATGTCATAGTCACCACAGTTAATGCACTTAAATCAAACACCCTGCATATTATTGTTTAGATATTTAGATCATTGTGTAGATATTATTTGTAACTGTTGTGAGATTGAACTACTATTAAAATGTATCAATACAGCCAGACTAATTTCAGCAATAACCCACTATTAAGCTTAACAACAAGTAAGATGGCATAAAATCACAAACTGCCCCGTGTGAGCGGACACAGATGCTGAATTGGTTTCCCGCTTATACATCTTTATAAACCAAAACTCAACTCGAAATAATGTTTAGATCTCCCACACTGAATCTCTGCTAATTAAATAAAACTGAAATGCGGTTTGGTGCTGCACATGCCTTGTGCCAAGAGCATGAGAGGAGGAGCATGAAGCTGCAGCACTGCAGGCGTCTGTTCTCTGGGATTCTTTAAGAATATTTCAAGCTATTTAGAGGATAATTTTGAGTATTAGTTTGCGACTATTTAATGAAATCAAGGCAGTTTTCCCTTATATATGAAGTTAATTGTTTACAAATTCTTGGGCGGCAGACTGAATTTTAAAAAATGTGAATTTAATTTTATTTCTGAACCAACAGGAAATGAAGAATTTAGCTGGATCGCAGGTTACATTAAAATTCTCTGATGGGAAAGTAACAACAAGAGAAAATATGAAATAAGCTTTGCATTTCAGGAGAAGACCCATGTTTGTAGAAAGCTGAATTTGATGTAAATGAACCAAACTCCCTCTATCAAAAAACTCTTTTCTCTTCAACACTCTGTTAACTTCATATGTAATTGAAGAACTTTGAGGCAGAAATCATCCTCAGTGTGTCCGTGTGTTAGAGCAGCTTCTACTCTCTACATCCAGAAGCATTTAAACTTCACTGCAGAACACGACAACTCATTTATACACAGTAAGATAAGACAAGCCGATCCACAGGAGAATAACATCTGAAAACAGTACAGCATGTCTGAGAGTCTTACTGCATTATACTCTATTATATTTTTATTTTGATTTGTCACCTGCCACCAGAATTTTGTTTCCCTTTACATAAATAAGTACATTTCCACCATAAATTGATGCAAATTCACCAGAATGCAGAAAATAAAGTGTTTAAGGCCCTCAATAGTCATCACAGGCCCCAAACATTTGTGTCCCTCTCAATGTTTAAACAAAACCCTTGTCTGCATCACTGGATGAGTATTAAAAGGCACCTGCCCCTGCCCCACACACTGGCTCTAGAAAAGACCATTTGTGTTTTTACCATTTCATGTCAGCTACTGTCATTAGAAAACTCTGTGCAACAAGCAGTGCTGGACAAACGATCATTTTTTTTAAGGTAGCACTGCTTTATACAGTGTTTTTACTGGTTTTAATCACCTGGTATGTTAGTTTGGAACCTTCTGAACAATAAACAATAAAATAATTCTAATTCGAGAGGTTTCAACTGATTTCAATCTGCAGTCCTTACCGCTAAATGCCACTAAATCACCTTGAATGGTGTAACATTTTGCCCCATAACTGTCTCTTTGCAGTCTACCGCAGTATCGGTTATTTGTTAAATATTGTCAGATATATTAACTTACATTAAACTGCAGTGGGTATCGGTCTTGAAAATACATCTATCCCTCATCTAAACCAGGTGTTCTACAGGTTTAGATATACAAGGACCTGTTGTGGCATTGAGCTGATGCCACAAGACACAGCAGCTGTGTTCTGACCAAACTACAGGTCAAGTTTAACTTGCACAGCAATGTGTTTTAACAGACCACTGGGTCATGCATCCAACATTAAGCCTGTCTTAACACCTGTCTTAACATACCAAGTTAAGCTACTGACAGCGCAATGGTGCTCTGATAAGGCAATGCAATCTTTGTATAGTAAAATGTCAATATTACTGCAGCATATATGAGACAGAATATTACTTACAGAATTTTGTGATGTGATACCAGTTAGTGCATCCTCCTCTTGCCAAATTCAGTTTGAATGTGGGATACACAAACAACAAGTCAGTCCTCTTGTGCTGCTATAAACAGCAGTTTTATCAGTGCAGCCAGTGGTGTGTGTATATGTGTCTGTGTGTGTATAAGTTTTTAAATTAAGTGGTCTGGAAAGTCTCTGCTGAGATGCCACATGACTGTTGAGATGTCCTCGACTGTTGTGTGTAAAGCTGTATCTTGTCATTAAGTGTTTTATTATGATGTAGTTGAAGTGTTAAAATGATCAACATTAAAAGTATTAACAAAAATCAGCTCATGCAGAGTTTGTGACTGTGGATAGATGGGTTGTGAGTATGTGTGTGGCTGTGTGCTGTGAGTCAGATGCAGAGTCTCTTTTATATTCCGGCTGATCATCTGGTCCTCCGACTTGGACTTTGGACTGGAGTGAGAGAGGGACAACAGAGGGGGGGGGGGGGGGGGGACAGATGGGCAGAGAGGAGGTTTGGTATAACGACATGAGTAAACATGCCATCAGGTTTTTAGCATCTGATACACCAAGGTAGTCAAAAACACCTTTTTAAGAAAGTGGTGTCAATTTTTTTTAACCCTTTCTAGAACCCAAAATCCCAGTAAAAAAAAGTGTAGGAGTGGATTAAAGTATGTGTTTGTCTGCTCTACCGCAATCATTAGCATGTTGGCTAAATAGATCTTCTGGTAAGGCACCCTTGTGGAGCAGATGTAGGTCCTGTCGGCTCCTGTTTTTTCACTGATATTGCACATTTCTCTCTTTTTTTTTTGTAATTCTCTTTTTATTGGTTTTTAGAAGCAGTATAAAATGTTAACAAAATCCAGAACCAACTGAACATGAAGACCATAAGCAGAAAAGGAAAAAAGATAAACATAACATAAATAAAAACATAAAAATACAGTGGGGGGCTAAAAGTCACATCACAGGGTTTCTAGTACTTATCAGACAAAGTCATATACCAACCAATATATTCAGTTCTCAATAAACATGTCCTTCTGGCTTCTCAGACTGAAAGTCAATCTCTCCATTACAGATATTATTAACCAAGTCAATCCATTCATCAACACTAGACATTTCTTTTTTTCAGCCATTTCTTGGTTAAGGATTTCTTACATGCCACCAATAGCATTCTCAGCAGATATTTATCCTTTTTTTCCATTTGAGTTCCTCCAGACTAATCACGTACATCAGTTCAAAATTAAAGGTTATTTTGGTAAAAAAAACAACAACAACAACAACGTTTCAGGGACTTCCGGTTGAGATGGAGTAGACGCATGTTGAGTCTCGCTCCCGCAACTTTTGACAATTTCACTTTTTAAGACCCTGAAAGTCACAACAAAGCAGTGGTATTTTTTGGATTGGACTACCGAAATATGTTGACGTATGCAACCAGACAGACTGAAAGACCAAGGTACTACGGTCAGTCCCTCACACGAAGCAGGTTGACGTATGCAACCAGACAGACTGAAAGACCAAGGTGCTACGGTCAGTCCCTCAAACGAAGCAGGTGGCAAATTTAGCATGGCGACCATAGCTAACCTCTTGGAAGAACACCGCCAAGCCCTCTCTGCCGATATTAAAGCTTCCATTTCAACACCTGAAGCAAAGCTAGACCACATCCAAATCATAGTGTCAGACCACGCTCAGAAGATAACCTCTCTCGAGGCAAATGCTAACTTACAGGACGAGCGCCTGTTGACATTGGAGGCATCCTGTGCTACACTAGCGGAGAGCAACGCTAAGCTGTTAGCTAAAGTTAGCAACCTTGAGTCCTGGAGTCAGCAATACAGATGGTCAGCATACCTGAGTCAGTGGAGGGGGCCGCGGCCCACAACCTTCTTTGCAGAGCTGCTCATGGAAGTTTTTGGCAAAGGCTTCCTGGAATCACCACCAGAATGTGACAGAGCTCATCGTACGCTATCCGAGATACTGAAGCAGGGGCAGAGAGCACGGCCCATCATTATCAGGCTGCACAGGTACCAGGTGAAGGAGAGGATCATAAACGAGGCCCGAGCCTGGAGAGGCAAGCTACAGTACCAAGGCCAGAGGTTGTAGAACAGCGCCAGAAATACCGGGACGTGATGTCGGAGCTTTACAACCTGGGCTTCAAACCTGCACTGCTATTCCTTGCCAAGCTTGTCATCGTGATGAAGGATGGAGGTAAGAAGAGACTCTCTTACAAGAGGCTAAAGGCTTCATAACATCCATCCACATGGAAGAGGCCTGATGGCCGTCGGCGACTATTAATCCCACCGTGGGTAAGCCATTATTATGCTAACTGGATAGCCGCGGAAGCTAACTGTATGACTGCATCTTTACTAGCCCTGGACGGGCCTTGAGTTAACTTACAGACCGTGTCATTAGCGGCATTAGCCTGCCACGGTCCTGACTGATTACTATGAGAGCTGGTACTTTTGAACAAAAATTACTGACCGGACATTTTACCAAATTACCAGCAAGTTGATTTGGCATCCGGTGTTTGCTAATATTTTTGAATTCCCTGTCTTTCATCTTTCTTTGTTCCCGTTTACACTAATAAGAGAATTCAGATTATCTTTAGTACACTTTCACACTCAGGAAGCTTGTCTACATGCAGATTGCAGTTAGTTATTATTATATATTTTCTTTACAGATTTTTTAATTCTCTTTTTCATCTCTCATCGCCGCTGGGTTATCTGAAGTATTTTTGCCTTCTGTTACTCATTTAGTCAAAGGATAGGCTTTCATTGAAGTCTGACACTTTTAATAAACGGATGTCTTATCAGTGCATCAGTACAACCTAATCGTTCTAACTCATGATGGACATCAGTGTCTCATACATACAGGCGTTTTGTTAATCTCAATTGATGTATAGGAATGCTTTCATGGCCTGCCTACTTTAAGTTGTCTTGGTGCCCTGTGTTGGCTCATAATTCTCATTGTTATTTTCTCCACCTGTGTTTACATCGTTTAACCAGTTCTACCTCATAATGGATGTTATTGTTATATACATGCAGGATGTTCTGGTGATTTTAATCATTTTATAGAGCCATAGATGTCTTATGCAGTCACCTATTTGCCTTTGTTCACTTTTTTGAATTATTTGCACACCTGGGGGGTATTCCATCAAGCAGGCTAAAGGCAAATCCAGGCTTAAATGGCCAAGTCTGGCTAATGTGAGCCAGAGTTCTGTTCCATCAAAGTGGCTAAGATTAGCCTCACATCAGTAACCATGGAAACCATGGTTCTGACTAAGGCTGATACATCGAGCTAAACTCCGGTTTCCATTCCATCAAGCTGAGCCACAACTCCGTTCCATCAAGGTCGTTAACCTGAATCCCAGCCTAGTAACCATGGTAACTTATGCTGCCGGGAAATCCTGGTCTGTGGCAGGATTAAGGTCAGGATTAGCTAGCCTGGTGAAACCATCCTAATCTCGCGAGCTCATATTCTATTTCGCTCCGCAGATCAGTCTGGCCATGCAATCATAAAGGCGCATTCTGGCATTGGTTAAAGCTTACCGGGCCAATCACAACCGTTTATTACTTTGGGGCGCGTTATTTGCAATCATTTCATTAGAATAGGAAGGACAAGGAGCGGATTGAATGCATTTCATAAACAACCAACATGGCTACTTATTTTGAAACTGCGATGGTAAATGTGTTGAACGAACTGGAACGTACATTTTCTTTAAAAGCAGAGCAAACGGCTGCACTGAAAGCTTTTACTGAAAAAAAGGATGTGTTTGCCGTCCTTCTTACGGGGTTTGGTAAAAGTTTAATTTACCAACTGGCTCCGTTGATCGGGAAAAAGATGGGACTCATTGAAAACCCAGTGGCTGTTGTTGTTTCTCCGCTAGTTGCACTCATGGAGGAGCAGGTCAGGGAAGTGACCAAGCTGGGAATCACAGCCATGCAACTCGGAGTCCACAGTGAGGAGGAAATCCGCAAAGATGGCAACGCTCTTTCCCAGACATCATCACAGCTCATCTCCGCTGCAGCTTGCTGGTCTGTTTACAGTGGCGTTGCACTAGCCTATGTCACACGTTTCGTTTACTCTGATTGGTTTTCCGTCTTTCCAATTGCTTGAAGGGGCACTTTGAGTGACAGCCATTGATACCGCCCCTCGGTCAGCCCACGTGTTAGAGTGTACCTCTCGCCCACTTTCCCGGGAGTTAGCGTATAACTCCCGGGAACTTACATGTACTTTTCCGGGAGTTAGAGCATAATTCCTCCCGGTCACTTACCACATAATTTCCCAGGAGTTAGAGTATCCCTCGCGGTCACTTAGCACATACTTTCCCGGGAGTTAGAGTATAACTCGTCACTTATGTAATTTCCCAAAACTTATGGTTTAATTTCCTTATATGAATCTGTATATGTATGAAGTGCAACAAATGCTTTTGCCCTTTGCTCATGGCAGTTGATTCAGTCACTTTTAGCAAGCAAACTTACCCCTCTCAAGTGCACATCTCTGGAAGTCTTGTAGTGCCATCCGAGGACGAAACACAAACAATACAGTAATGTAATAATATAGCCTACATATATCTTAAAATACACAATAATGAGTCATGAAAAGTTATAAAATGTTTTTATTACTTATTACACAGAAACCACACGATAAGTGCTGTTCTCACATCTACAGCGTACTTTCACCAAAACTTACAGGGAAACTAGGCAGTACTTTCCACCTAAGTATATACTAGCAAAAGAGACCGGGCTGGATTATGAAGTTTGCACTGTTTGCCCATCCTTAGTCTGAAAGTACTAGGTAATTTCCCCAAAACTTACAGGGAAACTAGGCAGTACTTTCCACCTAAGTATATACCAACAAAAGAGACCGGGCTGGATTATGAAGTTTGCACTGTTTGCCTGTCCTTAGTCTGTAGCGTGGCACTCAGATGTTAACCCTTTAAAAACAGTTAGTTCAATGCTTCACAAGATAACAATATTACCAGAAAATAATACAAAGAAAAATAAAAAATAACAGAGTTCCACTGGTTGTGTTATTCATGTTCAGTTTTGTTCCTTCTGTTATAAACTGTTCAGTTTAGTTTTAATCCTTTATTGTGACAAATGCACTTTTTAAGTCACAAGTCAAGTGGAAAAGGTTGTTTTGATACTACTACCACACTAGAGTGTGATGCTCAAGTGATGGAGATATAAGAATGGATGGGCTCCTGCGGATAATAGGTGATCTTGATCCAACTCCTTGGGTCAAGGCAGAGATCAGGTTCATGGGTGGCTCGCCATCTCTCTCGTCAGGTAGAATCTCAAATCCACATGTAATTTTCCATAGGATCTCAAAAACCTCACCTGTGTAGAAACAGAGCTATTACTATTTTGCATCATCAACTTCAATTGTTTTATGGCCATAATCAATATCACATAAATACATCACAGTAACACAAAGTGAGCAGATGAATAACTTTTAACTGTACAGTTTTTCTCAGCATGGAATACTTTATCCTGTCTTTACATT